>NW_026126096.1:0-134318 GCF_943737965.1 Phodopus roborovskii | reverse complement strand
TCTTGGGGAGATCAGGGATAACAGGAATTTATGTAAACATAATAAAAGCAATATATAGTAAACCCATGGGAAATATCAAGCTGAATGTAGAGAAGCTTAAGGTGTTTTCTCTAAAATCATGAAAAAGACTAGGCTGCCCTATCTCTCCATATCTCTTCATTATTGTAATTGAAGGGCTAGCTAAAGAAATAAGACAAGAAAAGGAGTTCAAGGGGATGCAAATTGGTAAGGAAGGACTCAAACTTTCTCTATTTTCAGATGATATGATAGTTTACATAAGCAACCAAAAATTCTACCAGTATTCTCCTACAGCTGAAAAATACATTCAGTAAAGTATGAGGATACAAGATTAAATTTAAAAAAAATCTGTAGCCATTACATATTCAGTCAACAAAGGGGTTGTTAAAGAAATCAGAGAAACCTCACCCTTCACAATAGCCACAAAAAACATAAAGTATCTTGGGGTATCACTTACCAAAGAAGTGAAAGACCTATATAATAAGAATTTTGTCTTTAAAGAAAATACCATAAAATGTAAAGATGTCCCAATCTCATGGATAGGTAGAAAAAACATAGAAAAATGGCAATCTTACCAACAGCAATCTACATATTCAATGCAATGTCCATTAAAATCCCAGCACAATCTTTCACTGACCTTGAACGTATAATATCTACTTTATATTGAAAACCAAAAGAACCAGAATAGCCAAAACGACCTGTATAATAAAGGAACTTCATGAGGGATCATTATCCCTGACTTTAAGATTTACTACAGAGCTATAGTCCTGAAAACAGCCTGGTATTAGCACAAAAATAGACAAGTACCTCAATGAAATTGAATAGAAAATTCTGATATTAACCCAAACATATACTAACAAAACAGCTAAAAGTATACAATGGGATGAGGAAAGCATCTTCAAAAAATGCTGAGTAAGGTTTTCCACCTGCTGCTGGTCTTGTCCCGCAGCTGTGCCAGCACCAATTAATATACAGAGACTCTGTATTTGATATAAATCTCCATAGAGGAAATAAAAAATGATTTAAGACACTTAAGAAAGTATTCAACATCCTTAGCTGTCAAGGAAATGCCAACTAAAACAACTTTGAGATACCATCTTACTCCTGTCAGAATTGCTAAAATTAGAAACAGCAATGCCAACTTATGCTTGAGAGGATGTGCAGAAATGGGTACACACCTCCACTTCAGGTGGAACTGCAAACTTGTACAGCCATTTTGGAGACTAGCATGGCAGTTTCTCAGGATAATGGGAATCAGTCTACCACGAGACCTAGTAATCTCCCGCTTAAGGACATACCGAAATGATCCCAATCCATGCAACCAAGACCTGTGATCACCTATGTTCATAGCAATATTATTTATAATAGCAAGAACCTGGGATCAACTTAGATGCCCCTCAACTGAATTATAAATAAAGAAGATTTGCCACATTTACACAATGGAATACTACTCTGTGGGGGTGGGTAGAAACAATGGAATCTTGAAACTCACAGACAAGTGGATGGAACTTGAAGAAACCATCCTGAATGTGGTATCCCAAACACAGAAAGAGAAACATGGTATGTATTCACTCATATGTGGATTTTAGACATATTGCAAATTTTCACCATCCTACAAATCAAACTGCCAGAGAAACTAGGATAGAAGGAGGATTCTAACAGTTTTACATAAGGACACTCGCAGAAGCAGGAAGGGACAAGGTCCTCAGAGCATATGGGTGGGTATTGGCAGGTAGTGAGTGGAGAGGGAACTAGCCCAAGGAAAATGGGAGGAGAGGAAAGATTGTGGGTCTAGGAACATTTGGTCAGGGGAGGAATAGACTTGAGAAGAGAAGAGAAGAGAGGAGAGGAGAGGAGAACAGAGGAGAGAAAAGAGAGAAAGAGACTATAAAAGAGGGAGCCATTATAGTTTAGAAGAGGAAACAGAACCTAGAGAAATGTACAGAGCCCTACAAGAATGACCCCAACTAACAATTTGAGCAACAGTGTAAAGGCTACCATAAATTCCCTTCGCTGACAATGAGATCAATGTCTAACTTATCCACCATCATGGAGACCTCATCTAGTAGCTGATGGAAACAGAAGCAACCTTCGACATCTAAACACTGAGCCAAAATTGAATCCATATGCGGAGAGGGAGGACAAGACCACATTGCAGAAACCCAAAGACACAGCTGATTTGAACAAGGAGGAGCTAATGGGGCTCCAGACTTATAGCTGGGAATCAAACATGGGACTGACACAGACCCCTGAACATGGGTGTCAGCTAAAAGGCCTGTGCAGTCTAAGGGTCTTCAGAGAGAGGGACCAGGAATTATCCCTGTTGCAAAAAGGACATTGGGGGAAAATCCCTATGGAGGGATACTCCATTAACCCTGAGACAGGAGAGACATTTTAGTGTCTACTTAAAATGACTTGAAGGATTTAGATGACCCCTCCTGGAAGGCATCCACCTATGTGTATAGTGTTGGTTGGATGGGAGGAGAGAGTGGCTGGGGGCCTGGGAAGTTGGGACGGGAAGGAGGGTGGGAGTAAGTTGGAGGGAACTGGTTTGATAAGTATAATAAAAAAAAATTTACAAATTAAAAACATTAAAAAGATACCAATGTAATTTTCAAAAAAAATAAAGTTAATATTTTAATAATTTAAAATTTTTACCTCTATTGACTTTGAAATATCACACCTCCACAGAGAGAACATCACTTCCAGCACAAGTTCTAATAGATCTTAATAATAAAAACTCACAGTAATCTGACAGGGAGGGGAAGGTGAAAATTGAAGGATCACAGATTCAGAGTATCTGGCTACTAGAGTTGTTATCTCTACCTATTCTCAGACAAGCGATGTGTTCCTGTCCTCACACTGCCTACTCAGATTGACTGCTATCGCTTCAATCCCTCAAACTAACTTCTCAAACAAAATCATCTCACAGCATGCTCTACTCGCTCCTCTACCTTATCTTCCTCTCTCTGTCCAGCCATGTCACTCCTATCTCCAAATACCTGCTGCTGGGAATAAAGGCCTGATTCCCATGTCCTGGGACCACCTTAGTGTGAGCTGTTTTTCTTTTAGACAGACTTAGTATGTGTCTAACTAGTGACATAGTGTGTGTGTCTAACTACTGATTTAATGTGTGTGGATAACTAGTGACCTAGTGTTGGTAGCTAACTAGTGACTTAGGTGTGTAGTTGACTAAATACATAGAAATACATAGGTGCATGGCTAACTACTATCTCAGTGTGTGTGTGGCTGACTATTTTCTTGGTGTTTGTGACTAGCTAGTAAATTAGATGTGTGGCTGACTACTGACTTAGTATGGGTGGGTAAGTAGTGATATATTGTGTGTAACTAACTAGAGAAATAGAGACTGTGGCTAACTAGTAACCTAGCTTTGTGGCTAACTAGTGACTTAGTCAATGTGGTTAATTACTGCTTAGGGATGTAGCTAAATATTAACTTAGGTGTATGATTAACTACTGTCTTAGTGTGTGGGGCTAAGTACTGCTTTATTTGTGTGATGGACTTGTGGCTTAGTTTTTGTGGCTAACTAGTGACATAGGTGTGGGGCTGAATATTGATTTAGGTGTTTGTCTAACTAGTGATTTCATATATGTCGCTAAATAGTGAGTTAAGTATGTGGCTAACAAGTGGCATGGTGTGTGTGGGTACTAGTGAGCTAGTATGTGTGGCTAACTAGTGGGTTAGTTTGTCTCTAACTAGTGGCTTACACTTAACTACATGTGTAGCTAAATAGTGACTCCGCTTAGTAATCTGATTGTTAGGAACTAGCAGCCATTTGACCCCCCCCCCACCCTGAAGATGGGCGGGACCCTCATGGCCATGTCATTGCTACATCAGCTTTACCTGATGGCTCAAGGTTTACCTGGCAGCCAGAGGACTCAGTTACACATGTGCAAGCCTCCCCTTTTAAAGCAAGTGCCCCACACCCCCCTCTTTCTCTCCTGCTTTCAGTTGGCCACCAGCTACCCCCTCTTTCTCTCCCTTCTCTCAACAATCTCCACGTGGGCGCTGAGTCTCGCGTTTGTGTTTCTTAGGCATTAGCTGTACAGCAAAAGAACAACATTGGTGCCGAAACCCAGGCAGGCTCTACATGAGGGTCACTGACAGCTGTCTGCTGGTGGGCGGCCAGCCAGAAACACTCAGGATCTTGTTTCAGATACCAGCGTTCCACCACCATCCCCCCCCCCTTCACTGGAAATACCATCCCACACAGGCTTCAATTAGGTAAGGTACCCTTTTACATTTTAACCCAATTCCTTAAGGTCAGGTACATTCCATGGGTGGAAGACATAGTGCCCAGTGTGGTATATCGGCTCTGCTCTCAGACTGCTGAGTATTTCCGGCCTCTGTTGGTCCTGGCAACGTTTTTGGGCTAACGAGCTTCGAATAACGCTCTGCCATTCTCGCGAATCATGTGGCCACACTCTTGGGCTGATGAGTTCCAACACTGCATGGTCACTTTCACTCCACCCATGGGGAGTAAACCGACCAAGGAAATATCCCCCACCACTCCACTGGGATGCCTGATAGAAAATTTAAAACCCTTTCACTTAATGCCACTTGTAAAGTCACCCACACTTATTTACCTTTGTACTGAAAAGTAGCCTAGATATCCCCTAGAAAATAATTCAAATTGGCCACGTAACGGCTCTCTAGATCCCGATATTTTATGGGATCTTTCAAATTACTGCCAGGGAACAGATAGATGGAAGGCGTTTTTTTTTTAATATCTCTGCTAAACAATCTCTTTCCCTAAACTTGTTTCGGTTCTCTTCCTGGCACGCTCAAATTCTCCTGCCTGCCCCAGCTGCAACCTGTCTCAGCATGGTGGGCTGGGCTGAGGCAGCATCTGCTCAAGACAAAATTACATCTCAAAACTTTACGATTTCTTTCAGCTGTTGGGAATATGTTTATGGCAGCCACCATCTTGACCATGTGGCCTAGCTTTACCTACCATGGTTCTTCTTTCTGCTACATCAGCCATCTAGGCAGAAAGAGTCTAGCCAGCTTCTGCCACCAACAGAACCTGTAAGTCATTTACCGTTTGCCTTTTATTCTTTGTAATATCTTTTTTCTCTGACTATGTTATACATAGCTTCACACTCTTGTCCTTCTCAATTTACCCAGTCCTGAATAATATATCTGTACATTCGATTTCAACTTAACTTTATGTAAATGTAAGCTAACTTCATACAACTTAAATTCAACTGTTCTAAGTCTCAAATATTTCTAAATTATTATGTGCCTTTAAATGGTGGAATTTCAGGACTGAAAAAACAGGACGCGGCACCACAGGAAGCTGGGAAATGGAGTCCTGGAGCCTCAGAGACCAGAAGAAGTTTAGGAACTGAAAAGATCGAAACAAGCCCAGCACATGCTGGGAACTGTAGTTAGGGGCCTTGAAGTCCAGGGGAGAAAAGAAAGAAGCAGCCACACAGCATGCTGGGAAGTGCAGTTCTGGACCCCAAAGTTTTTAACTGGAAGTCCATTCATAGAAAAGCGGACACAAATCATGCTGGGAAATATAGTCCTTGGCTGCCAAAGATGAAAATAAGAAGTCCCTGGGCAGGGAAGCAGGAAGTGGCCACAGAGAATGCTGGGAAATGGAGTCCTGGGCCTCCAAAAACTACAAACTGGAAGTTTCATTGCTGAAAAACAGAAAGCCACCGCAGAGCATGTTGGGAACTACAGTCCCTGGCCAGTACAGATAAAAACCGGAAATCCCTGGGCATAAAGGCAGGAATCGACCGCACAGGATGCTAGGAAATGCAGTCCTGGACATGAACATCCAAACCCAGAAGTCTCTGGGCAGCGAAGCAGTAAGCGGCCGCATAGGATGCTGGGAAATGCAGTCCCAGCCACAGCAGTTACAAAAGTTCCTGATGGCCTTGGCTCAAGTCAGCCTTGGCTGCGATCTGCGAGCAGAAGTCATGCCCCACCCTTGATGATTGACTTGAATCTCTACTGCCAGGTTTCCCTTGCCAGGAAATCCAGCCCTCGGCTTGCAGCCTGCCCCTCTACCTTTATAAAGATAGCTGACATGTCCCCGCCCAGTCAGCCTGTAGATCACACCCTCAGCAGACCTCATGGCCCAGAGGCAGGAAGTGGGGTCTGTAGTGATTGACAGCTGGAGGGGCAGGGTATGCGGTGACTGGCATTACAAGGGCCTGGAGGGGTGAGCTCTGTGATGTCACAGGAGCCACACTCATCATCCTCAGGGTTTTTACTCTCATAACCTGCTCACCATGGCCACCGCCCTCTGGGTCCTAGCATTGCTGCTTGGTAACCTAAGAGTTTGGTAGGAGACTCCTGCCACACCCAGCTGGGGGTGGAGATGGTGAGGGTAAGGAAGGATGGCACTTCCTGCTCACAGTCACAATTTCCTGTGATGTCACTGCCAGGACCAAGTCCTGTCTGCACCATAGGTAATACCCAGACCCTGGCCCTGCCCTCGGGGACCCTAGGAGAGAAAGTGGGGAAGGGCCTGGTGTGGTTGAGGGCAGGGCCTGGAGAGGGTCACTGATTGTGACCTTGGACACTGTGACCTCGGGGTAGGGGACAGGTGAGCTAGGGTAGTGCTGAAGGGGTGGGTCCTGATGCTGAGCAGTAAAAACCTGCCACTCATTTAAATATGCAAATGAGGATACTAAACTGTTATGTAAAGGATGCACTAGTAATTTTGATTATGCAAATAAGCACAGTGCCTGGAAATCTGGAAGTCTGATTGGGGCTTCACATTTGAGTATGTAAATGAGCAAACCCCAGTTTCGGGAAAAACACTTTAATATGCAAATTTGTGCTGCTTTGCATGCTTTTGCTATGCAAATGAATGCAAGTATTCCCATCTGTTTGGGACTTTGACCTGCAAATACATGCAGGTTAGGTCATTTGGAGGTGTGGCCATGCAAATTAACCCCAGCAGTTTCTGTACTTGATGTCTTCTGAGTCTCCAGGCAGCTCTTAAATATGCAAATCAGAGTGCGGGCAGGGGTTGGGGCCTCCTCTGACCCTGTTCCTGATGTCAAATGTCCATCACAGGCATCTGATGGTGAAGATGCTCATGCAGGACCCAGTGGTGGCAAGGGCAGGGCCCATGGAGATGGTGAGGGCAGGACATCAGGAGGGGCGGGGCCACAGGGGTGGGTTTAGGTGTACTCCCCTCGGTGGGCCTGTCCCCTAACCCTGCCTCCACACACCTCACCCCATGTCCTGTGTCCTAGCACTGGGAAGTGATGCACTTGAGGGAAGCTTGCTCTGTCAATCAAACACAATGCACCAAGGGCATCATGGGAAATGGGTCACTGCTTCACAAACTCACCAGAAGTCCCGCCCTTTCAGTCACTCTCTCACCAGAATACACGCCCAGACAGTCACTCACATATTGCTGTAAATAAGGATCAGGATAAACAAATAGGCCGAATAGATGTTTAATCAGGGAGAAATAACTTACAACCTAGACAGATGAACACCAGGAAATTCAACCCGATCCTCTCCTGTCCGAGCCACGCCAGAAAGAGAGAGCGCCTTCCTGGCCCCCTCTCCACCCCCCATCGTCCCATTTCAGCAGGAAGTAATCTTAATATGACTACGCCCCCTTTCCCTACCCTTGGAATTTTGGGATAATAGTCATCGTCTTTGGGTTGGTTTTAGTTATTTGGGATTGGGTGATGCTTACACTCAGGTTTATCTTTTAGACAGGAATAGGGAATGGTGGGTAAAGGTATGGTTTAGATGGGATATAAGTAGATTAGCCTATTTCCTTGAGAATTTGAGTATGAATGAGATAGTATTTTACAGCTTACATTGTTATGTATTCCTATGTGGTAAGCTATGTAAAATTAAGTTTATATTTTGTTATATTGTGTTAAATGTTTCCACTTATAATATTTTATGCACATTATTTTTTACCATATTCTATGTATTTATACTTTTCCTGTATTCAAGACATTTTGTATATTGATACAATTTGGGATATTTATCTTGCTGCCCATTATAGTTCTACCTCTTGTCTTGACACTTATACTCTACCTCTATTTTAGGGATTTACATGTAGGTATATGTAAATAGTTATATTGTTTAAGTATTTGTTCCTGCTTTCTCAGGAAAGTTTTAATCAGTCTTTTTAGCTAAGTTCCCGAGTATTACAGATTATCTTCACTCACATTTCCTGTACCTATGAGATTAGTCAGATATAGATGCTTAATCTTCAATCACTTCATAGACATGCAGAACATGGCATTTAAATGTTTTAATATTAGTACTCCATTGACATGAGACACTGTTGCTCCTGACAGCACCGTGCACTTTCCGGAAAATATGTTGGACACTGTTGTTGCTCCTGCTGGAGTTCAATCTCGCCTTAGCTAATGGCTAATGGTTGGGCATAGAATTGCCCCCACCTTGACCACTGATTTGGACATGCAGTCCTATGTGCTTGCAGGAGACAAATATAGAAGACTGCTTGACCTTGCCAAGTCAGGATAAGACAGCCATTCTATTTCCCTGCTGTTGTTATGGTCTGTCAAGTTCTCTTGGCCTTAGCCAAATCTGGGTGTACCAACGTCGCTGTGAGACCTAGGGTGATTGTTCAGGTGGCTTGCTGTTTCTGTCCTTGCTGCACCTTTTGGAAGTTGTCCATCCGCATTTCCTGTCTACTCTAGTATTGTTAATTTCCTTCTCAGGTCTTGATGAGGTTGAA
Organism: Phodopus roborovskii; assembly: GCF_943737965.1. Classification (NCBI taxonomy): domain Eukaryota; kingdom Metazoa; phylum Chordata; class Mammalia; order Rodentia; family Cricetidae; genus Phodopus; species Phodopus roborovskii. The sequence goes on along the minus strand of NW_026126096.1, from coordinate 125,581 downwards.
GATTAAACTATCACAACTATTATTCTCTCTTCCTAGTTAGATATATTAGGTACTAGACTTACGTTTTCCAGCTTAGGACAACTCTATTGTAAACTCCATTATGCCCTCACCCTAGGACTAGATATGTAGGTCATTTTGTTCTCGATTTTCCTTTTCTTAGAGCACACTTGTTATTCACTGTTTTGTATATAGTTTTGTATTAAGCCTAAATCTTTTCTTTAGACCAAAATGGGAATTGTAGTGAGGTAGTCCTTCTGTAGCACTGACCATGCCCATTGGGGGTGGAGCGATGGGCGGAGGACACCTGAGGAAGGAGGTCGGAGGGGGCCAGGAAGGCGCTCTCTCTGGCTGGCGTGACTCGGACAGGAGAGGATCAGGTTGAATTTCCTGGTGTTCATCTGTCTAGGTTGTAAGTTATTTCTCCCTGATTAAACATCTATTCGGCCTATTTGTTTATCCTGATCCTTATTTACCGCAATACTCACATACTCATTCTCCATCTACAATCCTCATTATTGGGGTGTTGCCGGACGCTGGCTGACAGGGACATGTGGTCCCACATCCGGGAAGATGGCAGCCAGCTCACGCATGCAGCAGTTGAGTGGAAACCCCACGGCATTGAAGAAATCCCCTTCCACGCGCTCTGCTAGGGCACCGCCTCGCGCCTGAAGCCCGTAGGCGCCAGCCTTGTCCCTGGGTGCAAGGCAGGGACGAGGTCACACCAGGTGCCATGCTCAGCCACACCCACGCCCGCCGGGGACAGCTCTTCCTTTTCAGGCCTCACTTCCAGGTTTCCTGGCCCCACCCACCCCACCCCGCACCCACTCACAGAGGCAGCAGCCTGGTGAGTGGAACCAGCTCCATGTTGAAAGGATCGCACATTTCCGGTCTGGGGGGTTCACTTCCGTTCTGGGAGGGACCAGAAATTGTCCACTTCCGGCTTGAGACAACCAATTCCGGTTCCTCTGAGATGATGGGACTTATTTCCTGCCCCTTGGTGCGCAAAAAAGATGGCGGGGTTCAAGATGGCCATGGGCTACAGTGTAGGTAAAAGCAAACAGGAAATCCTGCCTACTGCCTGTCTTTGTCACAGCCTTAGCCTCAGGGACCGCAAGTCCCGCCTCCAGCACACACAGGAAGTGATTGAATGAATGAATGATTGTACAATGAATTAATGAGTTAATGACTGAATGGATGAGTAAATGAATGAATGTATGAATGAATGAATGAGCTAATGAATGAATGACTGAAATGACTGAATTACTTCATGAATGACTGACCTTTGACTGAATGAGTGAATGAATGACTGAATGAACTAATTAATGACTGAATCAATGAATGAATGACTACATGAATGATTGAATGAATGACTGAATGAATGAGTGAATGACTGAGTAAATGAATTAATGACTGAATAAATGAATGAATGACTAAATGAATGAGTGACTGAATGAATGAGTGGCTGAGTGAATGACTGAATGAATGAGTGAATGAATGACTGAATGACAGGTGTTTGATTGACAGCTGTGTGCCCTACAGGCCACGCCTGTAACTCCTCTGACATCACGGCTCCTGTGACACCGCCCATCCCCTGGGAACCTCTTTAAGTCATTAATTCCTGGTCAAAGCTCCCACGCAGAAGTCCCGCCCCGATTTACCCGGTTTCCCTGGCAACAGGAACCCTGCTGCCAACCGTGGCATAAACAGGGAAACAGCGAAAACCAGAGGGGTGCACGGACCTAGGGTTGCGATCTGTTTCTGCCCTGTTCGCCGCACCCGGAAGTCCCACCTACCGCCTCGATGAGTGACAGGGAATATGCTCTCTGCTGCCTCTTGTGCCGTTTCTGACCTGTTCACTTGGACCTGGAAGTCCAGTCCCTTAAGGCGTTTCCTATCGGGCCCGCAATGTCCGAAGCGATCAATTTCCATCCTGGGCCTAAAGCGGATCCAATTTAATCGTCGCCCGGTGGGCAGGGAATCGCACGCTGCACCATCTGTAAACGGAAGTAATGTGCCGGAAGCGGAACTCAGGCTGCAGCGCACTCCGTCCTGTTTACTTCATGGGTGGAACTCAAGTTGTGCATCTCTTCGTTGCAACCTTTCCTGTGGACCATTTTGTGTGAAGCTCAAGTCAGTGACTGGAAGCCTGACGTCCTTGGTTCACAAGCGGAAATCGTGTGTCAGTTTGGCCGGGTGGAACTAGAAGCATGTTTTCCATGTTTGTCTTCCAGGGACACTGACAGCCACGAACCGGAAGCTTTGGTTCGTGACCGGAAGGCGGAAGTCCTGAGATCGCAGCCGCTTGTGAGATCGCAGCCGCTTGTTCAGGGGACAGTCCAGGAACCGTGTGTTTGAGAAGGAGTTCCTGGGGACAGAGTTGTGAGAGGTGCTCAATGTCTGTAACTCTGTCTGTTCCAGTCACTCTAGGAGGTCTCTCCCCCAGCAGAGCCTCAGTAATGACAGATAAACATCAGGCAGGCGGGCACTCTGGTTGCTCCAGCGGGATAGATGGGTCCAGTATTTTCAAAGCAGGTCCAAGAAATTTTCAGGAGCTCTCTGTCCCAGTGCTCAACCAGACCAGTGGAACAGTGGGTGCAGTAGGACACAGGGTGGGGAAAGTGCGGGTTCTGGGTGGGGTGCTTTGTAGATCAGAGTACTAGAACTTTACTCTCTAGAGATAAGATATAGGGCGTGAAAGACAAAAAAGTAAAGTTAGAGAAATGCCCCATTTTAAATGAAGGACAGACTAAACTGGAAAGTTAACCCCTAGCAATATCTGTTCCTTGGAATCTGCTAACTTACCCTCACAAGGCCCTGAGAAAACAAGATACCCAGAATTCAGACTGTCCGTCCTTTCTTGTGAGTCAGCAGGTGTTGAATAGGGACTTTAAGAAACAAATAGATAACTGCACCTCCGGTTTGCCCAGACAAGATTAATTAGCACACCCTGAGGCCCTAAGGTCTGTTGACCCTAATAGGGAGACCAGCTAAAAGGGTCATGTACTCAATGGACAGAGGGTCCCACCCCCTTCCTAAGCATGGGGTATTTGCCTTTAAAAACACCTGTGCTGGGGGGAGGGGTGGAGGGAGGAGATGGCTTCTTCTCACTAGTCTGCATGCTGGAGGGGCCCCTTTGCACAAATGTTTCCTGTTCATTAAAGCCTCTTGCATGTTGCAGCAACTGGACTGGACATTGAGTTCTTGGGGATACCGATGGAAACTGGGAGACTCCTCATTCTGAGGGTCTTACAAAGCTTGAATTCTTGAATAATGCAGATTGTTTAAAACTGCTCACTGAGTAAGATGTGCTGGCTAACAGTAGTGGTCATACACAAAAATCTTCCTAGCTCCATTCCTCTCTAAATTTTCAACTTTCCATGAAGAATACTCTTTTTATAATTTTGTGTTTGTTAAGTGGTTTTTCTGAGGTTCAGGAATAAAACTTCTACAGTTATAGAGCAATGATCAAGCTTTCTGATGAGAGAAAGACAAATTATCAACTTTTTGATCTGCTTCCTGCTTTTATTTCCTTACAGTTGGAAGTTCCTGTACAACCAGGCCAATAACACCTCATGCTACAGAGTGGGTGATGTGCCCCCATGGGTACCAAAACTCGATGACCATGTCAGGAGTGGCTTCGTCTTGACAGAAACAAACACACTGGAGGTGTTTTGCAACTGCTGCCATTTTTACTTTAGAGTATTGGGTTTTTATACAGAAATTACAAGTAACATATCTTTGCTCACAATTTACAGACATATTATAAAATGCCAGTAATTCCTTTGAAGCATGAGATAAAAAAAAAAAAAAAAAAAAAAAAAAAAAAAAACACTTATTTTCACCTGCCTGTGGTCAGTGTACCAGAGATTTGGTTTACTGAGTTAGAGAAAAGTCATTGTCTCTTAGCAGTAAACTGTTAAAAGCATTGATAAGAACTCTTGCATTGCTTTACTAAGTTTAGAGGATAGTCATAAACTTTTAACAGTATTTTTCTGTCTTCTTTATTATTTATTTTTTATAACCAAGTCCATTTAAATGAAAACAAACATCTATAGACAATATTTGGGAATTTGGGTGTCGTTCTTTCCAAACCACTTCCTGCTGGTAAGGGGCACTCTCATGGGGGATTCTAAGAAGATGCTGAAATCCTGGCTGTATTCTGCAAGGCTGCTTTTTCCAGCTGTTTTGAATGTAGGCTCACTTGGTACTCTGTTTCAGGTGGTCTGGCTTGATCAAACCACATTAGTATGGAAGAAATCCACAGCTTTTCGTTTTCTGTGGAAAAAAAATAGAATAGATATCCTTTTCCCCAGTAACTTGTCCTTGAACTTAATGTTTTGAGTCAAAGCATATTTTTTTTTTTGTAATTTATTATTATACATGTCGATCCCAGTTCCCTCTCCCTTCCTTCCTCCTTCCCTCCCTCCCTCCGAATCTTAAGGTTTCTGTGCAGTGACATCTAATGAAATCTCGATCTCCAACTTGGAAGTAATGTGAAACTTCCACGACTCCCACCACGTAGGTCTCTCAGGGCTGCTTTCTTGCTCACTGTCTCACCCACTGGAGCACCTTAAGCCTAGCAAACAGAGGCTTAAGAAAACAGCACATCAGCACTATGTACAGAGGTAATTTCCACCAGTGGAGGGAGCCCACCAAAGAGCCATTTACAGGGGCTCAGCCCAAACGGTCCAGGGGTGTTTTTAAACCTGAAAAGCACAAAGGGTAGGAGAGCTATCTGAACATTAACGCCAGTCTCCACAGTCAATTTAGTGAAGGTCTCCTCAATGGTTTTATTTATACTTTCTACATGAATTGTTGGTTTTGTATGCACAATGTAATTTTAATCAATCCCCAGTATTTTGGCCAGTGATTTACTTACCTGGGTCACAAAACCTGGACCATTGTCTGATTTTACTACCTTAGGTATTTTGAATCTTCAGAAAATTTTCTTCAGTAATTTTTTTTAACCACATGGTTGAGACAGTCCCATGCACATGAACAGTTGAAAAAGCATACCTGTTGCCTGTTAATGGCCTGTTTATGGACTTCGCTTCGTCGAGCAGTACCACCGCCCCAGTCCTTTCTTTACCTTTTATAATGTAACTGATCCTGGCAGTGAACTGGTCATCATCTCCCCAGCCAGCAGGATGTCGTTAAGATCTTTGCAAACTCCAGTCTCTTTAACCAACAGTTGATGGCAGTCATGAGTCCCTGGTTCACCAGTCTCCACAGGCAGAAGAGTGGTGGGATGAGGCTGGCTGGTGGAGCGAACACAATCAGCTCAGTCTCTCAGTGAGAAGCAGGCTTTGGTGGTGGGTCCCGCGGGCGTTGGTCATCATCAGTTGGTGGCTGCCAGACAATGCTCTCCAATGCATGGGGGCTATTATTGTTGCTTTATGCCCCAAAGTCAACTTGTCAGCAGTGATATCTTTTTGATAGACAGGCCCTCCCCTTGCTACAGGATCAAGCTTCTTTGACAGATAAGCAACTGGTCTGTCCCACGGCCCTAGGGATTTGGTTAAAACTCCCCAGGCAACCCCCTTATGCTCATCCACATAAAGGGTAAAAGGTTAGTTATATCAAAAGGCTTAGAGCCAATGCTTTTAGCTGGGCCTTTTTAATGGCATCAAATGCCTCCTGGTGCTCTGGGGTCCAGGAGAATTTTTTCCTTAGTCAGCCTGCAAAACCCAGATGTCCCCCGAAATTCTCCTACTTGTCTGGCCATCGTTGGGGAATTTTAAACCCGTGGGACAGTCAGCTCCAGATGAGCTGCCTAGTTCTGCACGTGTCAGGGTCCTTCCATTCAAAGGCAAAAAGCAGTTGGCTGGTGGGATGTAACCTCGAACGAGTGGGGTACCCGGCCCACGCCGAGGTCCACTGTTCTTCGGGTAGTCCATGAATTACCTTGGGCTTTGGGAGGGGTGCCAAACCCCGTTTCCCTTTAATTTTATCCGTTCTTAGGGCTAGGACCTTCGATACCTTGTCTTCTTGGGACAGTCATTTGCCAAGTGTCCTTTTTCTTTACAATATGCACACTGTTCCTCCTTGTCAAGTGGGGTCCTGTTGCCCAGGTTTCCTAGCCTGTCTTAAATTTCCTAACTTTCCTTTAACCACTGCAGCCAAGGTATTTTAGTGAAATTCTTTTCCTGTCTTCTGTCATGCTTTTTCTCTGCTCTCTGTCTCTCTACTGTCTTTTGTTTCTCTCCTTCCCTTCTCTGTCCCTTCAATACACTTTCTCTGTCTCTTAACTCTTCCAGTCTATGGAGTTCCTTCCTAATATCTGGGGCCCAATTTCCCCATGAAGACCAGAGCCACCGAAGCTCTCTGGGCTTCTGAACTAGGGTCAAAAAGTGTTTTCTTTAACTTAGCCAAATTGGTGGGCCATGTCACGGCAACTCAGAGACCTGCCACCAGAGCCTGGCGATAGATTTTTAAGGTCTCCCTACCTTCAGCAGTGTTGAAGTCCCAACTGGGGCGCATCAAAAGGAATCCCAAGTCAATCTTGTTTTTTTTTTTTTTTTTTTTTTTCAGCTGTGCTGGCCGCCCATCGGCCCCAGGGATATTTTTCTAGCCTCAAGCAGAAACTGTTGATAATCATCTCAAATAGCCTAGAGAGAGAACATAAGGAACTCCAAAAAGGGGGTGATTAGTTTTTCCAATTACAAAGATCTGGGGAGAAGGGTCAGCCCTGGAGGCTGATGTTGGGAATGAAACATGTGTGGTGGCAGGGTCATAAGTCATATCCCTGTCCCTCCATTCCAGCATGGATCTGCCCAGGCCATGTGCGGCCCATGGCTGTTCAGCCATTCTGCTGAAGCTCAGCCCCAGTGGCTCTGGCTGCCCTGCCACATTCCTGAGGGCAGGGGATGAGCATGCTCATTGTCTAGCTGGGTCTCCAGCCCTGCTCTCCTGTGGATCTAAAGTCAAACTTAAGTAGGTTAGTTAGTTTTTGACCCATGGGGAGAATAGAAATGGACACAAACACTATGAACAGAAGGACACACACACACACACAAAAAAAAAAAAAAAAAACCAGAACAATCCAACAAAGAGGACAAATCCACACGGCAGACAAATGGCGCCCAAACCAAAGTTACAAAGCAGGAGGGAAGAAAGTCCAGAGGCCTGCTGTCCCCTGGAGAAGAGAAACTTCGTCTCTTTCCCTCCTCCAAACAACCCGGGACTTCGTTCAGGGCGGGACCAAGGGTCTCAGGATACGTCTGCTTCCCCCTGTAGTCCTATACAAGTCCTGTGCAGGCCAGGGAAAGATTCAAATACTCGAGTCAAAAACACATAACATACAAGTCTTGTGAAGGCTAGGCACAGAGTCAAGTACTCGAGTCAAAAACTTGTAACATCAGATGCATCAGGCATACATCAAACATATAGGTTGCGAGCTCTTTCTTACCTCCAACTGGCAATGGAATTGAGTCTGGGGTTTGACCAGATCTTGGTGGAACTTCCAAAATGTAAGACCCTCGGAATAAGGAGTCTTCCAGTTTCGGTCGGTACCCCAAGAACTCAATGTCCAGTGCAGTTACTGCAACACACAAGAGGCTTTAATTTACAGGAAACATTTGTGCAACTTGGCTCCTCTGACATGCAGGCTAGAGAGAAGCCCCCTCCCCTGGGCCCAGGCGTTTTTTAAAGGCAAACTCACAATCTTAGGGAGGGGGTGAGACCCTTTGTCCATTGAGTATGCAACCCTTGGAGGCCAGACGGTCTGCTATTAGGGTCAACAGACCTTAGGGCCTCAGGGTGTGCTAATTAATTTTGTCTGGGCAAACCAGAATTAAAGCAGGAGCAGTGTGAATTCTTGGTATCTCAGGGCCTTGTGAGAGGAAGTTAGCAAATTCCAAGGAACAGATATTGGTTTCCAGGTTTAACATTACATTTTTTTTGTCTTTCAAGATCATCTCATACAGTTAAAAGTTATTTCTTATGCAGTGCCTTTGGTTGTGTGTACATGAAGAGAAGATGGAGAACACTGGGGTGGACCCTCACTCATTCCCAATCTGTCTGTAACTCTTAATCCCCCTCCCTCAATTTTCACTTCCTTTCCATCTCTCTGTCTCTCACTTCTCTCTCCCATGTTGCAGATCAAATCAGAAAGGCAGGGACTGCATCCTCCTGAGCAGGATCAACTCCACAGTTCTTTATTATCATCTGTTTATGTTGTTCCCAAATAATAAACTCATTTATCATTTGTCTTCATTCTATTGAACTCAGTAACACACCATCTCTACATGAATCAATTTTATTTATTAAGAATAAAGTCAAGTGTGACGTCTCACATGTTCACAAAATTATACGCATGATGTGGGTTTTCTCTTCCAAGATTGCTTCCCTATTACCTTATATCAAGATGATAAAAAAGGATTTAAATATATACAGGGTAAGAAATACACATGAACAAAATTATGAAAAGTTCATTGCTTGACCTATATCAGTTTTCTGAGAACATACTGTAGTTCCTCCTACAGGAATACTCAAGGGTATAACCTGCTTTTAAAAAACCATGAACAGACAGAAACTCACACACTGACATCACATAATTAAAATTAAATGGAATCTCTGAACAGATTTCAAAGTGCGAATATTTTCTCTTAAGAGGACCCACATGTTTATGGTCTTAAAGTCTTCAAAGTTTTCCTACAACATGATTTGCTTCATGTAAAAGAAAGCAAGCATGAAGGATTGGGCTTATGGAAGTCAATCAATCTGAATGAGGTTTTTGTTTAAATAAAGACAAGTGTTACAATGAAACAGGGTTCCCTTATCAGTGAATTCCTAGGGCTTTTGTCCACGTGACTTTGCTTTTAAGAGCAAAACAGAGATATTGCAATGTTTGAACTGACTGTTCAAACTTTTCCAATATTGTTCTTTCCAGAATCCTATGTAACTCAATGTGTGTTGGCTGATGATCATACAACATCCTTTCTAGTAAGATTCCTTTCTATAAGAGTTTTCTTTGGACCACAAAGATTATTGCAATAAGTAAAGTGCACAACTTTACCACAATGATTACATGTACAGGGTTTCCATACACTATGATTTTTTTGTGTGTGATTATAAAGACTAATGATACATAGAAAGGATTCACCACATGGGATACATTCAGTGTCTTTCAAGTATGCATTTCTTATGACTTAAGAGATGGCTGGGATGTGCAAATGCTTTACCATACTGATGGCATTCATAAGGCTTCTCTCCAGTATGTGTTCTTGTAGGACTTTTAAGCACATGTGTTGCAAAAATTTTACTACTTTGATTATAATCATAGGGTCTTTCTACAGTATGTGTTCTTTTATGATGTACCAGATGGCTGTGTCATGTAAAAGATTTACCACATTGCTTACATCCATAGGGTTTCTGCCCACGATGTGTTCTATGATGAAACTAGAGAGTACTGACACGGGAATATGATCTACCACATTGATTACATAATAGGGTTTCTCTCCAGTATGTGTTCATTTATGACATACTAGAGTGCTGTGATGTGAAAAAGCTTTACCACATCGATTACATACATAGTGTTTTTCTCCAGTATGTGTTCTTATATGTATTTTAAGCTGAGCATTCCTTCCAAATGCTTTACATCATTGATTACATACATAGGGTTTCTCTCCAGTATGTGTTCTTATATGTATTTTAAGCTGACCATTACTTGCAAATGCTTTACCACATTGATTACATTCATACAGCTTCTCTCCAGTATGTGTTCTTTTATGTTTTTTGAGATTATTGCATAGGGAAAAGACTTTACCACATTGATTACAGTCTTGTGTTTTCTGTCCAGTATGTGTTCTAATATGTCTTTTAAGCATAGTATGTCTTGCAAATAATTTACCACATTGACTACATTCATAGGTTTTCTCTACCATTTGAGTTCTTTCACAGAGTTGGAGGAAACTGTGGCATTCAGAGACTTCACCATACTGAAGACATCTATATGGTATCTCTCCAGTATGAAATTTTTCAAGCCTTTGAAGATGCCTGTAACATAAAAAGTTTTTTACACATTCATTGCGTATATTCACAGGATTCAAAACCTTATGGCTTCTTGCATTCCAGCAAAGATAATTAGCACATGTAAAACTTTACCACATGCATGATACTAAAGAAACAGTATATTTATAAAATAAATTTATAACTTGGCCAATTGTGAACAAGAATCCGATCTTAAGTTTTACATTTATAATGCTTCCCTCATGAGGTGTTGTTTTGTTTTCTTTGAAGATACTTGTGATTCAGAGTAAGAGGTTTTATTTCACGGGCCTCATTTATGGCATTTATTTACATGAGAATTCTCACATAATTGAAAAAGACTGAAAACAACTCAGAGCTTTTCCATACTTATTGCATTTATCAGTTTTTCCACAGTATAAATTATACTTCATTGGCCAAATATACCAGTAAAAATGGAAGCATTCACCCATTCCAATGTTCATTGGGATTTACTTCAGTGTGAGTTTGTTCATATCTTTCAGATGATGTTGGAATACTGATAAATTTTAAACTTCTTTCACACTCAACAAATATCCTCAAAGTGGGGGCTAGTAATCATCTTTGCTTTCTTCTCAATGTCCTAAGAGAGAGACGTATGTTGCTTCTGTCCACATTCTAAATTCACATGGCTTGCATTTAGAGTATCATATAGTTTTTATTTTTCCCTAGGTTTTCTGATACACAATATCTCTGTGTAGACCCGGCTAGCCTCGAACTCACTTTGTAGGTCAGGCTGATCAGAAACTTAAGAGATCCACCTTGTTCTTTGTCATTAATGCTGGAATTAAGGGCATGGGTCACAACTACCTAACTCAACATATGATATACTTATTAAAGTAAGAATAACAAAGAAAAGGTTTCCACTTTGCACTCATGCAATTTGATTTTCTTTTGCTCACAGACATGTGTGTCAGGGATTAATGTTTCTCCACAAAAACCTTCTTGGTACTCATGAACTGACCCTTTCTATATACATAGCAAAGTCACAAATATATAAGTAATGCCTGATTAACTATACACATTTTTCTTAGAAAGTCTTGGACATATAATTATCACCTATACAAGAAATATATTGTTTAAAATATCTGAATATTATTAAACTCAACAAACTGGCATATCTATATCATAGATCTCCAGGTGCTATAATTCAAATGGTGGTATCTGTGAAGGCATTGTTTCCTTCTCTTTTTACATGAATACCTTGCAAACACAGAAGAGCTACCGTTCACTGAGGTACATGGTTTTGTTAGAAAATGAGAACCATCACTATACTTTAAGCTGCACCTTTTTCAACTTTGATCTTCTTAATTTTTTGTAATTCTTTTTGTGTGTCTCTTCAATAAAATTTCCAGAATACATTAAAATATCTTCAGAGCCAAATTTGCATAAATTTACATGTGAAAATTTACCTTCTATGTCTTCTAGAATTTGGACAATGATCTTCCATGGTATGGTCATCCCAAATGTAGCCTGAAATAACAGAAAATATACAATGTATTATTGTAAATTGTACAAAACTTAAATTAATAACTTTAATGAACCTTAGAACCATGCCTCATTCAACCAAGTTTCCTTTTTCTCAATCAAAATTACAGAATAGTATCAATAACCAAGAAATATTTGGTCCCTTATTTTAAAACATGAAGGAAATTTCAATCTTACCTGTATCAGTGAGGTTCCTGTACGTGTCCAGCATCACATCTCTGTAGAGACATTTCTGAGAAGGATTTAACAAAGCCCACTCTTCCTGAGTGAAATGGATGTACACATCGTCATAGGTCACTGCATCCTACAATAACGCAAACATGTTTGACAAAGAAATATGATACTCAGAATGTAAATATAAACAACTTTGACAACATACTCATGTAAGTCTGGAGCCTTGCACACTTATTTCATGACATGGACATTATAATGCATTCACATGAATCATTTAGAAGGAAACTGAATAGGAGGTTCACATGCAACATTTCTTGGCCCTTTAATTAGCATATAGCCCTGAGAAAGAAATCCCTATAAACAGACATAAAGGAAGTGTCAAGCTACAAGAACAACACTACTGAGAACACATCAGAAATAAATTGTACAATAGGAACAGCCTATCACAGAAATACTGAAGGCCCTTGAAACAACATCTGTCTTTGTTAGGTTTTCATTGCTGTTAAGAGATACCATGGACCAGAGCAACTCTTACAAAGAAAAGAGGTGTCACGCTTAAAATTTCCAAGCTTCAGTTAATCATCATGGCAGCAGGCATGTCAGCATATATGCTGCTGCAGTCCTTGATGTTATAGTCCTTACAGCATGACTCAGAGGCAACAGGGAGTTGTCTGACACACTGGGCAGTATTCTGTGAATAAGAAACCTCATGTCTGATCCTACAATGATGTGATTCTTCTAACAGGGAGAAGGCCACTCCAACAAAGCCACAACACATCTTCTTTCACTAGTGGGAACTCATAGAATATTGACTTACAGCTGGAGGACCTTCATGTCAACAAACTGGACCCTCTGAAAGTAGTAAACACTTAGGTGACTTGATCTGTTAGGGGGCCCCTGAAAGTGAAACCATCATCCATCCCAGTTGCTTGAACTGTGTTTTTGGAATCCGCACCCTATAGTGAGATACTTTACTCAGTCTTGATAAAAAATAGAGTGATTTGGTCCTTCCTCTGCTTTGTATGCCAGACTTTGGTGAGTCCTGAATGAGGGCATTACCCTCTCTGACTACTAAAGGGAGGAAGGGAAGGGAGGGAAATTGGAGAAGAAGATGGGGAAGAAGGGAGTGTATGGTATGTAAAATGTAAAATAAAAGTTTAAATGAAATTTAAAAAATGAAACAATATATTATTAGAATCATGTACTAAATGTGATTGGTTTTGCACTCATTGTTTTTTAAGTAACAAAGATTTTGAAAACAAATTCATTCCTAGTTTTTTTATATTCAGATTGTGTGTGAGAGATGTTTCCCATGTGTACTTATTACATACCATAGTAGAGGTTGTCAGAAACACTGCATCTGGAGGTGAGGTTGTATTGAGCCTAGAATTTTGGGTTTGGGGGTATGAACTCAGGTCATCCCCAAGTAGAATATGTGCTGTGCCACCATCCAAGACCCATTGAACTTTTTAGGAAAAACAGTAAATGTCATTTCCAGATTGAAAACAATAAGAATAAAAGAGAGTACATGAATAGAAAAGTAAATGATCAATGAGAACTTGGTGAGTTAATATTTATATTCTGTATGAGATAAATTTGCAACATAAATTGAATACAGTGCAAATTATATTCCTGACACTTTATAAGAGTATATCTGATTCGAAAGATTCAGGAAAATGGGAAAAAGTTAGAATATCTGGAGGATTACAAAAAACATAGTACATATATTGACACAGCATGGCTTCTATATCTAATACAAACATGCAGTGATTGAGAGGTGTACAATATTTGGGAAAGAACAAAGGAGAGGAAGTGAAAAAGAAAAGAAAAATAAGAGGTAAATACTGTCAACTTTACTCTAAAAAATACAAGGGAAACTCATCCAGATAAACTTAGATCTTGAGCAATGTTACTCAGCTACCCATGATTCGATGTGTTCAGAACTTAAATACATAGACTCATACAAAACTCAAAAGGATATTTACACTGTTCGGTTTCTGACATTCCAGCTATTGATACTTGTTACTAATAGAGACACCCCACAGTCTAGAGCTTTCTATACGTATGGGGTAATCTCCTGCTATGATTCAGAGAATTATATTTTAATTTAATGAACAGTGTTACAAATTAATGTGTTCTGTTTTTTAAATATATCCGTAAATATAATTGGTATCCACAAATAATTTTTTAAGAAGCTTGGTCCCAAAAACCGACTGAGGACATACAGTCACTTAGTGTAAGAAGGAGTAATCAAGAGGACAGAAGGACATTACCCACAGACATAAGAAATAAATAAAGAAATATGTGTGCAATGACAAATTGCGTTCATTTCTGGCTAATGAGCAAAGAGGAAAGAACCTACAACAGATGGTTACTTTTGTTGTTATTGTTGGGATTTTTTTTGAGACAGAGATTCTCTTTGCAACAAAAAGCCTTAGTTGTTTTAGGAATATCTTGCTAGACGTTGCTGGCCTTGATCTCACACAGATCAACTTTCCTGTGCCTCCTGAATGCTGGGATTAAAGGCGTGAACCACCACAATCTCGCTCCTAAAACAAATTTTGCATTCAACATATGTTGCCTTCTTTAAGTACTTTCAATGTCTGACTAGTGACAGGATATTGCAAGTTATGCCAGTAAGGCAATATAAGCATTCAAGAGAAAAGATAACACCATAAGTATTTCATAGTACAGGAGTAACATGAAACAGCAGGTCACATTTTACTGGCAAGTCATGAGGGAGAAGTGTCAAAAGATGAGAAAAGAACGGAAGGCAGAAAAAGAAAAGATGAAAGGTAAGGTAGGGAGGTATTGCTTAAGCCATACCATATTCTAGGTACATTTCTTATAAGGAATAGCTTCTTGTATACTACTTCCATGAGGAAACGGAAGGAAATTTGAGACTCTAGGAAGTCAGTGGGAGTTACCATTCAATGGGACAAACTCAGGATAAGGATACTCAAAAAGTGCAGTACAAGGGGAACACAGGGATCTCCAAAAACATCACCAACTAAGTCCACAGTAGCCATGGGTCTAATAAACACAGCTCCATGTGGTGGGGATAGTTGTCTTCTCAGAGTCTGAAGCAACCCCTCAACAAGACACTGGCCCAAGACAATTGAATTTTCTCCCAAGAATCTTCCTTGTGTTAAAGGTGGAGTTCTACTTTATTCTCGATAGCTCAGGACCTGATGGAAACATCATAATTATATAAACCTTGGGTGTTATTGGCCCTGGGTTTCAGAAGGAACTCTGTTCATTCTCCATGAGTGAAGACCTAAAGAGAAAGTCTTGCTTGCTTTGTCTAGCCCTCAACACATCACTGTTTTCTTTTCAAACAGTTGTCACCTGGGCTCATCTTGCCCATATGACAGAGCCATGATTTTATCT
This sequence comes from Phodopus roborovskii, assembly GCF_943737965.1. NCBI lineage: Eukaryota > Metazoa > Chordata > Mammalia > Rodentia > Cricetidae > Phodopus > Phodopus roborovskii. The sequence goes on along the minus strand of NW_026126096.1, from coordinate 110,524 downwards.
AGAAGAAAACTGGATGTTTATGGCACACCAGCACCTAATGTTCATTGGAACCCTGTAATAAACCCTTGTAAAGCTTGTAAAAGACATAATCAATGGTATGGAGGTGGGCCTTGGGGGTTGTAAATCATTGCTTTGCTAATTGACATGGATTGGATCCAAATATTTGGAGTATCCTGGGGAACAAGTGTATATTATATCATCCTATTCTGTAACATGCCTGGTTAGCACACAACTTAACTTTTTTCTATTTTTTTTTAATTTGGGGGTAGCAATATCTCAGCTAAATAAGTTTTTTGCAACTCCCTATCTCCCAAATATTGGTAAATCCTTTATAGAAACAATTCTCCTCCTCTATGTCACAGCTCAGTGGTAGAATGTAATCCAACACAAGAATGCCATATACAGATATTTGTATTTTCCCTTTGCTTTAACCTAGCAATTCAGAAACAGAGGCAAGAAGTTTTCCCCGAGATTGGGTCTAGCTTGCTCCACATAGAAAATTCTAGATCATGCTGCAAAGCTACACAGAGAAATGAAGAAAAAGAATGCCATTTAGAACATGCACAAAGTTAACTCCAAATGTGGATATTCCCTTAGCCTAGAGACAAGGGGGAGGGCCTGGGCCAAAACTCAACTGACTTGACAGATTTTTATGATCCCTCCTAAAGACCTCAGCCTCCCAGAGGAATGCATGGCCCATGGGATGGGGAGGTCCCTGGGGGAAATAGGAGGATGGGAGGGAGAGGGAACTGGGATCGATATGTAAAATAATATCTTTATATTTATTTTTTAACAACAGAAGAAAAATTATTTTGATGGCAAAAAAAGAACATGATAACTCTGAATGGATGTGACCCCTAAATGTTACATGTGAAGAGCAGAACTTCTGGAAGGCACTGAACTAAGTGAACCTCTCCTTCTTTATAAATAGCCATCCCTGTGCACCAAAACCATAATGGAGCTGACTACAAAGAAGATTATTCACAATGTTACCTGATTGAATTCCTTTCCTCAGGCAGCCCACATGGAGAAGTATTCATAGGCAATACCCTGGTCATGGAAGCTGCTAGGACCATAATGGCCTAGCAGAACACTGAATGTGGCAGCATACTCCAGTCTAGCCTCCTCCTGGAGGGCCTGCCAAACCGACTTTCATGACTACCCACCCCACCCTCCCCCAGCCCCTTGCTTACCATACCTCATGTTCTGTGCTTATCCATGCTCTCCTTCCAATTCCCCACAGCAGCACTCACAGAGCAGTAATCAGTCCTCTGGCACCTGTTCTGATATAAAACCAAGCTTGCAGCATGGCTCCAGGAAGTCTCCTTCAAGACCTGAAACTGGCAGGTTGGCTTAGTGTCCCTGGTTGTCTAGTGAGGCTTGAGTGACAAGAGCTCTTTCTCAAGGGAAGAGTGTTCTTATAGACACAGCAAGCCCCGAACCTCCTTTGGCCCTGGCTAGACCTAGACATTTCAGAGAGCTGCACAAACAGGAACTTATTTGTTTGTTTTGTTTTGTTTTTTGATTTTTTTTTTTTTTGAGAATTTCCCTGTTGGTCCCTGATGTGCAATAACTCACTCAGTAAACTGTGCTGGTCAATTCCTTCCTAATTATTATTATTAATCTTGTTTTTGTTACATTCTAGTAGATTTTTCTCATTACTTGTTCAATATTAATTAATTAATTAATTCATTCATTCATTTCTTTTTGTGTTTGATACACAGTTTCCCTGTGTGACCCTGCTGTTCTGGAACATACTCTGTAGACCAGACTATCTTCAAACTCACAGAAATCTACTTTTCTCTATTTCCTGAGAGCTGGAATCAAAGACGACAGCCACCACTGCATAGTCAGACACAAATTTCAATGTCGCTTCCTCATGTCACCATTAAACGGTCCAGCTCTCTTCCTGCATGCACAGACTCAATCTCTCTTTCTTCCTCCACATAATGTGCAGAGCTGCTCAGACCATTGTACAATGCTGACTGAAATGATTCTCTTATTAAACAGATGGAAGACTCCCTAGAATATTAAAATATAGGGAAATTTTTTAGGACACAAGTGATGTTTGTTTTGTGCCATCTGGCTGAGGTCAGGAGACCTGAGGGGACTCTTTACCTGGTTGTTACAGGTCCCTCAGAAAACCATGAGAGAAAGGCATAAGCAATATTACAAACAAGATGATACAACTTTCTCCTGACAGACGCCAGGGATATTGGTCAATTATATTGGAGTGTTATTCCTGAAATTAGAGTCAAATTCTTGAGAAGTGAATAATAATAACAAGTGTCATCTGCATGATAAGCTGAATACTCAAAGAGTGTGGCTGAGAAAAATGACTTTATCTATGAGCACTATGGTGAACCAGCACAGGTTCCTCAGTAGGAAGGTGAGGAAACAGCTGCATTACTCAATGTTTTCCGTTAGAGCAGGATTGGTAGAACATATCTCTCTATGTCTGTAGAAAGTGGCTTTATTGCAATGTCTTACAGGCTCTGGGCCAGATAGTACATCAATCATGCTGACCAATGTACATTTGAAGAATTCGGTATTTGTTTGGTTTATGGGTGTGGATCTTCCAGCTGGTCTTCAGTATACACAAGTATTTCAAAGAAATATGCTTCAATGCTATAAAGGGGTAGACTCAGCAGGATCCACATGGAATTATATTTGTGGAGACTGTAAAGTTTTCCTCCAAGTGTTGTTGTATTTTGTTTGTGCTTTAGCAAATGAAGCCTGCCAGATGGTGGTGGCACATGCCTTAACTTCCAGTTCTTGAGAGGCAGAGGCTGGTGAATCTCTGTGTCTTCGGTAGAGTTCCAAATGTACACAGAGAAACCCTGTCTCAAAACAACACCAAACAAACAAAAAATAAATAAATCTATCAAAAAAAACCTTGCTTTAAGAACAGAGTGTGTAGCTAGGCAGTAGTTAGCCATAGAGGACAGGCCATGGAGGAGCACACCTTTAATCAAAGAAGTTTGGATCAGTGGGATCTATATAATTTTATGGCCACCCCAGGATACACTGGATTTATCCAGTCTAAAAGAGAGAGACAGGCCATGGCTCATTCCTTTATTCCTGTACTTGGGAGGTAGATATGGCTGGGAGGAGAGAGAAATATAAGGGTGAAGAAGACAGAAGCTCATTGTGTTCTAATGGAAGACTCCTAGAATCAAAATCGCCAGACCCTTTGGTCTGAAGATAGAGTAGAAGTAAGAACTAGGGGATCACTGCTCTGCTTCTCTGATCGTTCATCATTAACCACACATCTGAGTCCATATTTTGACTATTAAGACTAACTAGAATTAGCTTTACAATTTCCAGTGTAGTGTGTCAAAGCTGAACTATGGTGTACAAGACTAGAATTGAGGGTATAAATCTTTATCAATTTATAAAGCTTGTTGCTACATTTTGTGTGTTTGAGCATGAGAGAAAATGGTTTGTAGGAATATACAGGTTATGGGATGTAGATAATTATGTGAAGTTGAGTGTTAGTATCTGACCTTTGGTCATCCCACAAAAGAATATATGCTGAGTCCCTTGCCAAGATACACAACATATTTTATCTGATGAGCCAACACTCTTCCACAGATTAACAATAAAACCAAAATAAATAAAGAACTAAATAATGGTCTTTGGGAATATGAAGCATCAGAATTAAGATCCTATACAGGGTAAGTTTGCAACATGAAATGAATACAATCCAATTACGATGAACAACAATTTATAACAAAATGCTTATTACAAAGGCAGATTAACATTTTTCTTTGAAAATACACAGGATGCTCAATGTAATTATGAAAACAGTACAAAAACTGACATAATATGACTTTTATACTTACCACAAAGTTACAACAATCAAAATACGAACAATATTTGTAAAAGAATAAAAGAAATAGAGAGAATAAGCCAAGAACAAAGAACAAATATCATCAACTATTAATATAAAGTACAAAAGAAAGTTTGCTAGGAAAAGTGTGATCTTGATCAATGTTATCCAAATACCTATGAAACCATGTGTACAGAGATTAAATAATCAGACTTCAACACCCCAATTAAATCAACCCAAAGTAACCATTCAACACTTTTGACCCTACAGCTATGGATATCTATTCCAAAGACAGGAGATCCCTGCTCTAGAGCTCTCTATGCAAAAAGGAGCTCATCTTCTGCTACGGCTCTGGAGCCCTTTATGACCCTTTCTTGTTTCAGAAAAACCCATCCCCACTGATGCCCATTCCACAAATAACATGGAAGAATATTTTAAAATCTGCTTCCTGCCACATGTTAGATGGCCCAACATTAGGACCCTGACCTAACTCGCTACCCAAAACCATACCCATCTGAGAAATCTCCGCAGAACAGGGACTCATTTTGTCCCCTGGAATTAAACTTCACGTAACATGTCTTATAAGGGGAGGTAGCATAGACTTAAAAACATTATGATCTTGTATGGCTTATAGACATACACATCATCATTTTTTAATACTTTCTAAAATATTTAGAAGACAAACCTGAAAGTGGAATGGAATATACAGAACTTCAAGAAATAAAACCTCAGTTTTCCAGTGTCAGCCACCACTGCACACAAACGGCATTGCATGCATGTGCATACTGAACAGTTATGTAATATGCAGCACATCCTCCCATGCCAGGGCTACAGAGTCTCTAGCAAACCAGAAATGGCAGCTGAGCATACCTGCTTTGAAAATCCTACACTTAAAATGGTGTAACCTGTGTTCTTCCTTAAATCTCGATAGAGCAGAAGGAAAAGGGAGTCCTGGAAAGAAGCTTTCTCAGAGTTCCAAATTGGCTGGGACCACACAGTTTGGCCTATAATTTTTGCAGCCCCCCTACCAGGGGATCAGAAGTCAATGACTCAGATTGCAGAGTCCTAGTAGCTCTGCACTACCTACCCAGGAGACAGGGGCCTAGTCAAGAAAGTTTGTGTTTTAGTATACATTCTTCTACTGTCCTGGAGCACAAACTGCTCATTGGGAAAATCACAGTGTCTTTTGTGTGCACATTCTATTACACACTTACTGTTCATAGCTTATAACTCTTGACCACATAGTTGGGAAATACTTCAGCCAAGTCCATGAAACCTTCAAATGTTCACTGTTTTCAGTGTGTAAATCCTGTTTAAGAAAAGCAGGCTGTGAATTGGAAAATAATGAGGAATCATGCTAGGGCTTGGGGGCAGAAAAGTGTATGAGGATATGATGCAGTTATGTTCTAAAAAAAAAATTGAAAAGCTGGAAATAGCTTCATGGCCATGTGCTCCAGAGACTAGGGTATTCTCTTAGAGCACAACAAGGATTTCTCAAACCTTTTCTCTCAGACGGTACATCCACAACCACAAAAAGTAACAGTCCTGTTACCTAGTCCACAACAGTTCACCCGGACCTGTTTTTGCTGAATATGGTAACTATAGCAATTTGTATTCACGTTACGGTCTCTCTCCATCCAGATTCTTGATAGCCCTCATCCATGGATTCCAAGAACCTACCCACTGGGACAATTATGGATTATCTAGGAATGATTATCTAATTCCACTTTGCTCACCTTGACTACTGATAAAGGAGGAAATCTCAGCCTCCACCCTGCCTGTCACATTCTGCACTGTGACTCCACCAGTATCAAAGTGGGTCATGCACTCAATTCTTGCATAAATCCAGCTTCATTTATATGTTGCCACAATAATCAGACATGTAAGGAGTTCACACATTTTCTGGTCTATTTTACTTCTCATTGGCAAGTCAAAGGCCAGACTAGAAGGACATGTGTGATTTTCTTCCCAGCACTGTCCAGGAGAAGCGGGATGAGGAGTTCAAAGCAATTCTCAAAAGTTCAGCATATGAAAAGCCAAAGTTACAAGAGACTTTGCTCTACTCAGAAATCAATCATCAACATCACTTGTGAAAAGGAATTACATAAGTAAAATCTAAGAAACAGGAGTGCAGAAAATAGAGGTAAAAGCATTAATATGTTTAAAGAAGACATTTAAAAATATACCAATATCTAGGTGGTGGTGGCACCTGCATTTAATGCTAGTGCTCAGGAGGCAGAAGGAAGCCTATCTCTGTAAGTTCAAGATCAGCCTGGGCTACAAGATCTAGTCTGGGGCAGGCTCCAGAGCCACAAAGAAATTGGGTCTCAAAAAAATAAAATAAAATAAAAAATAAAAATAAATAAAAGAAATCTATAAAAATGATACCAGGGGTTGAGCACTGGGACAGAGGGTGGAGCCAAAAGTCCACCCTACTTCGGAGACTTCTCGGAGCAACTCTGAACAAAGGAGACCTGACTATCCACGCGGGACCACCCGTAATTTCCACCATCTTGGTCTCTGACCCTGCCACCAGTCCTCTGCTGGAGTCCCAGGCCCCTCCCAGACATCCGTCTATCTCTGTGGGTCCACTCGGAGTTCCTGTGGGCAAGATCCTTGAACCCCAAATCCTGGCTTCTGCCAAAGAATGAGCTCTCAGCTGGAGAGCGCCAGTTTCCAGGGAGATCCCACTATCCTGCAAAACCTTCTCAAGTTCCAGCTCAGCCCTTACCCTCTTCCGCCAGCTATTGGCCAGAGTTATTTGCCAGAGCTATTGGCCAGAGTAACACTGTGAGTACATGCTGGCATCTTCTTCTCGATCCTCATCCTTAACCCCATCCCTGGATCCAGGTCTGCGGAGAAACCTCCTAGAGTGCTTGGACCACACAGAGCTACAGATATTGAATCTCAGACCCACATAAGCCCATCGGGGAAGTACCATAGAGAGAGGGGGGGAGACAACACCAACACCTACTGGAAGAAGCTATGGGAAGAAGGCTATACAAGAGAATACCTAACAACAGAAAGACAAACATGACACCACCAGAATCTAGGGAATCTACACCACCTAGAATGGAACACAACAACAAAGCAGAGGAAGCAGAAGGGTATGACTTAAAAATTACCATCATAAAAATGATAGAGGACCTCAAAGAAGATGTGAGAAAATCCCTTAAAGAAATGGAAGAAAAAACAAACAAAAAAGTGGAAGAAATGAACAAATTCCTTAAGGAAAGGACAGAAAGCCAAGAAAAAACAATTAACCAGGTGAAGGAAACGGTTCAACACTTGAAAACTGAAATTGAGAAAATAAAGGCAACACAAACGGAAGGAATGCTGGAAATTGAAAAGCTGGGCAAAAAATAGGGAACTATGGACACAAGCATAACCAATAGAATTCAAGAGATGGAAGAGTGAATCTCAGGCACAGAAAATAAACTAGAAGAAATAGATTCATCGACCAAAGAAAATCATAAATCCAACAAATACTTAACACAAAACATCCAGGAAATGTGGGACACCATGAAAAGGCCAAACCTAAGAATAATAGGCATAGAGGAAGATGAGGAAGTCCAGCTCAAAGGTTCCGAAAACATATTCAACAAAATCATCGAGGAAAACTTTCCAAATCTGAAGAAGGACATGCCCATGAAAGTGTAAGAAGCATACCGAACCCCAAATAGGCTGGACCAAAGAAAAAAGACCCCTCGACATATAATAATCAAAACACCTAGCATACAGAATAAAGAAAGAATATTAAGAGCAGCGAAGGAAAAAGGACAGGTAACATATAAAGGCAGACCTCTCAAAATTACACCTGATTTCTCCATGGAAACCCTCAAGGCCAGAAGGTCCTGGATAGACGTTCTAAAACTATTAAAAGAACACAGATGCCAGCCTAGGCTACTATATCCAGCAAAACTCTCAATCAATATACATGTAGAGAACAAGATATATAAAGACAAAACCAGATTTTCCCAATATGTATCTACAAATCCAGCCCTACAGAAAGTATTGGAAGGAAAACTCCAACCCAAGGAAGGTAACTATGCCCACAAAAATGTAGGCAACAGATAATCCAACTACACCAGAAACCAAGGGTGAAGCAGAACAAATATATTCACAATACCACTGCCAACAACAAACCTAAATCAAATAAGCATCAACAACCAATGGTCTTTACTCACCCTCAACATTAATGGTCTTAACTCACCTATAAAAAGACACAGGCTAACAGAATGGATTACGAAGACAGAATCCATCCTTCTGCTTCATACAAGAAACACATCTTACCTTCAAAGATAGACATTACCTCAGGGTAAAGGGTTGGGAAAAGATTTTCCAATCAAATGGAAATAAGAAGCAAGCAGGCGTAGCTATCCTAATATCTAACAAGTTAGACTTCAAACCAAAATTAGTCAAAAGAGATGAAGATGGTCATTTCATATTCATCTCAGGAGAAATCCATCAACACAAAGTCTCAGTTCTGAACATCTATGCCCCTAATACAAAGTCACCCACATTTGTAAAAGAAACACTACTAAAACTCAATGCTCGTATAAAACCTCACACACTTATAGTGGGAGACGTCAATACACCACTCTCAACACTAGACAGGACCACAAATCTGAAACTCAACAAAGAAACAAAAGAATTAACAAAACTTATGTCTGAACTGTGGTTAACAGACATCTATAGAACATTCCACCCGAAGACAAAAGAATATACTTTCTTCTCTGCTCCACATGGAACCTTCTCTAAAATCGACCACATACTAGGTGACATAACAAACCTCAACAGATACAAGAGAATAGGAATAGTCCCCTGTATCTTATTGGACCACCATGCTTTAAAATTGGAACTCAACAACAACACAAATAGCAGAAAACCTGTAAACTCATGGAAACTGAACAATGTGCAATTGCACTACTCCTGGGTCAAAGAAGAAATAAAGACAGAAATTAAAGACTTTCTAATATTCAACGAGAATGAGGATAAAATATACCCGAACTTATGGTACACACTGAAAGCAGTGCTACGAGGGAAGTTCATTGCAGTAAGTGCCCATATGAAGAAAACAGAGGATAGTAACATAAGAGAATTAACAGCCCAACTGAAAAGCTTAGAACAGAGAGAAGCGAATTCACCCTGCAGGAGTAGATGCCAGGAAATAATCAACTTGAGGGCTGAAATCAACAAAATAGAAACCAGAAAAACAATACAAAAAAATCAATGCAACAAAGAGTTGTTTTTTTGAGAAAATCAACAAAATAGACAAACCTTTATCCAAACAAACGAAAAAGCAGAGACAGAACATGCAAATTAACAAAATCAGAAACGAAATGGAGAACATAACAACAGACACAGAGGAAATCCAGAAAATTTTCAGGTCATACTTTGAAAATCTGTATTCCACAAAAATTGAAATTTCAAAGGAAATGGACAAATTTCTGGATAACTATCACATACCAAAATTAAATCAAGAACAGACAAACAACTTAAATAGACCTATAACACGCAATGAAATAGAAGCAGTCATCAAAAGCCTTCCAACCAAAAAAAGTCCAGGGCCAGATGGATTCAGCGCAGAATTCTACCAGACATTCAAGGAAGAACTAATAGCACTACTCCTCAAACTGTTCCACAAAATAGAAACAGAAGGTTCATTGCCAAACTCTTTTTATGAGGCCACAATAACTTTGGTACCCAAACCTCACAAAGACACAACTAAGAAAGAAAACTACAGACCAATATCCCTGATGAACATCGATGCAAAAATACTCAATAAAATACTGGCAAACCGAATTCAAGAATACATCAGAGAAATCATCCACCATGACCAAGTAGGCTTCATCCCTGGAATGCAGGGATGGTTTAACATATGAAAATCTATCAACGTGATCCACCATATAAACAAACAGAAAAAGAAAAACCATATGATTATCTCCCTAGATGTGGAAAAATCCTTTGACAAAATTCAACACCCTTTCATGATAAAGGTCTTGGAAAGGTCAGGGATAACAGGAACATACCTAAACATAATAAGAGCAATATACAGCAAACCGACTGCCAACATCAAACTCAATGGAGAGAAACTTAAGCCAATTCCTCTAAACTCAGGATCAAGACAAGGCTGTCCTCTCTCTCTCTCCATATCTCTTCAATATCGTACTAGAAGTTCTAGCTAATGCTATAAGAAAACAAAAGGAGATCAAGGGGATCCAAATTGGAAAGGAAGGAGTCAAACTGTCTCTATTTGCAGATGATATGATAGTTTACATACACGACCCAATAAACTCTACCAGGGAACTCCAACAGCTGAAAAACACCTTCAGCAAACTACCAGGATACAAGATAACCTCAAAAAAATCAGTAGCCCTACGTTTTTCACACAGCAAAGAGACAGAGAAAGAAATCAGAGAAACATCACCCTTTACAATAGCCACAAGCAACATAAAGTATCTTGGTGTAACACTTACCAAACAAGTAAAAGACCTATATAATAAGAACTCTGTGACTCTAAAGAAAGAAATTAAAGAAGATACCAGAAAATGGAAAGATCTCCCATGCTCTTGGTTAGGTAGGATTAACATATTAAAAATGGCAATCTTACCAAAAGTAATCTACAGATTCAATGCAATCCCCATTAAAATCCCACCACAATTCTTCACCGACCTTGAAAGGATAATAATCAACTTTATATGGAAAAACAAAAGACCCAGGATAGCCAAAACAACCCTATACAATAAAAGAACATCAGGAGGCATCACCATTCCTGACTTTAAGCTCTACTACAGAGCTATAGTTCTAAAAAACAGCCTGGTATTGGCATAAAAATAGACAGTTAGACCAATGGAATCAAACTGTAAATCCTGATATTAATCCACACACTTATGAACACCTGATTTTCGACAAAACAGCTAAAATTATACAATGGCGCGAGGACAGCATCTTCAACAAATGGTGCTGGCACAATTGGATGAGGGTGTGTAGAAGACTGCAGATAGACCCATGTCAGTCGCCATGTACAAAACTCAAGTCCAAATGGATCAAAGACCTCAACATCAATCCAGCCACATGAACCTCTTGGAAGAGAAAGTAGGAGGTACCCTTGAACAAATTGGTATAGGAGACCACTTCTTGAACATAACTCCGGGGGCACAGACACTGAAGGAAACAATTAATAAATGGGACCTCTTCAAACTTAGAAGCTTCTGTAAGGCAAAGGATAAATCGTTAACAAGACCAAACGGCAGCCCACAGACTGGGAAAAGATTTTCACCAATCCTATATCCAATCAAGGGCTGATCTGCAAAATACAGAAAGAACTCAAGAAACTAGTCAACAAAACACCAAATAACCCTATTAAAAAATGGGGTACAGAACTGAAGAAAGGATTCTCAATAGAGGAAATCAAAAAGGCTGAAAGACACTTAAGAAAATGCTCCACATCCTTAGCTATCAGGGAAATGCAAATCAAAACATCTTTGAGATACCATCTTACCCCGCAAGAATGGCTAAAATTAGAAACACCAGTGATGACTTATGTTGGAGAGGATGTGGAGAAAGTGGAAGACTCCTCCACTGCTGGTGGGAGTGCAAACTCATACAGGCATTTTGGAGATCAGTATTGCAGTTCCTCAGGAAAATGGGAATTAGTTTACCACAGGACCCGGCAATCCACCTCTTGGGCAATACCCAAAGGATTCACATCCATGCAACAAGACATCTGTTCAACTATGTTCATAGCAGCACTATTTGTAATAGCAAGAACCTGCAAGCAACCTAGATGCCCCTCAATTGAAGAATGTTTAATGAAGATGTGGCACATCTACACAATGGAATACTACTCTACAGAAAAAAATAATGGTATATTGAAATTCGCAGGCAAGTGGATGGCACTTGAAGAAACCATCCTGAATGAGGTAACCCAGTCACAAAAAGAGGAACACAGTATGTACTCACTCATATATGGATTTTAGACCTAGATCAAATGATCACCAACCTATAATTCACATCACCAGACAAATCTAGGATACAAGCTATATTCTAAGAGATTCATATAAAGTCCCTCACAGAACTGGGAAGGAACAAGTCCCCCGAGATCAGGTGAAGTGGGGGAGGACAGTGAATGGAGAGAGAAGTAGGAGAAAATGAGGGGGAGGAAAGGAAAATATGTGGGACCAGGAAGATTGAGCCTGGTTAGGAATAGAAGATAGGAAAGAGAGAGAGAGAGAGAAGACAGAGAAGGGGAGAGGGCAGAGAGAGAGAACATAAATGAGGGATCCAATATTTGTTTTAAGATAAAATTGAACACAAAGAAAGGTATAGAGAACTACAAGTCTGCTTCCAACTAACAATCTCAGCTTCCGTGGAAAGGCTATCATAAATGCCCTTCCTGGAGAGTGAGATCAACAACTAACTTCTCCATGGATCCCTCAACTAATGCCTGTTGAAAACAGGATCAAACACCCATACATAAACACTGAGTCGAACTAGAACCCAGAAGCAGATGGAGAGGACAAGACCATGCGGCAGATACACATACAGACAGGTTACCTGAACAAGGAGCAGCTAACGGCCACTAGACTGATAGCTGTGAAGCCAGCATGGGACTAACTCAGCCCCCCCCTGTATATGGGTCTCAGCCAGAAGGACTGAGCAGTCTAAGAGACCTCAGACAGTGGAGCCAGGATGTATCTCTGGTGCCCCAAATGACTTTGCGAACATATCCCCCAAGGAGGAATAACTGCCTTAATCTAGAGACAGGAGAGAAGCCCTAGTCCCTACTTCAGAGGTCCTGTCACATCTACATGACCCCAACTGGATGGCATTCCCCTACATATGGAGTTGGGGTGGGGGGATGGGGGAGTGTGTTTAGAGTGCATGTGAGAGGGCAGAGAGGGTAAAAGAGAGGGAAGGAGGGAGGGAGGGCTGGAGGGGGAGGGAGGGAGGGAGGGAGGGAGAGGGAACTGGGATCAACATGTAAAATAATACATTAAATTAAAAAAAATGGTTTGACTCCAAAATTTAAGTTGAAGGAGAAGTTACTGGGGAAAAGGATTGCTATTTTTTGTTTCCACAGAAAATGAAATGATGTGGATTCCTTCTAGACTAATTTGGTTTGATCACACCAGACCACCTGAAACAGAGTATACGGTGATCCTACATTCCAAACAGCTGGACAAAACAGCCCTACAGACTACAGCCAGGATATCTGAATCTTCTTCGAATCCCCCCGAGACAGCGCCCCTTACTAGCCAGAAGTAGTTTGGAAAGAACGACACCCAAATTCCCAAATATTGTGTATAAATGTTTGTTTTCATTTAATTGGACTTTGTTATATAAAATTAAATAAAATAATAATAAAAAATGATACCAGGCTCAACTAGAGGCCTCAGCTTGAGAATTCCAGGCCCTGGCTAGATCCACATATACATGCCACCATCCTGAGGCCATGCCTGCTGGATGCTTGTCCCCCATTGCTGGGCCTCTGCTAGAGAGGCATCAGCAGGAGTGTGCCAGGCCCTGGCTAGATCTGCCTATCCAGGCAGGAACACCCTGAAACGCTGCCTATGTTGATCTTTGATACCCAATGCCAGGATTATGCTAGTTGTGAGTCTGGGACTAATTTGGGTTGAATTAACCCTACAACCAAACCAGGAAACTCCCTGGATTGGTACCAGATATTGCTCCACCTGTGGCCTGTCCTCAGCTAAAAAACAAACAAACAAACAAACAAACAAACAAAAAACAAAAAACAAAACAGAAAATAAATCTCACTTCAACAGAACCCAAGGGTTAATCATGGCAAATATACACACAAAACCACTGCCAACAACAAATCATAAACAAACAAAAATTAACCATCAATGATCCTTATTTTCCCTCAACATTAATGGTTTTAACTTGCCTATAAAAAGACACAGGCTATCAGAATGAATATGGAAACAGAATCTGTCCTTCTTCTGCATACAAGAAACACATCTAAGCTTAAAAGATAGTCATTACTCAGGGTAAAGGGCTGAGAAAACATCTTCCAATAAAATAGACCCAAAAGCAAACAGGTCTGTCTCTCCTAATATCCAGCAATTTAGACTTCAAAGCAAAATCAATCAAAAGTAATGGAAACAGTCATTTTGTATTTATCACAGGAGAAATACTCACCACAAATCCTCAATTCTGAACCTCTATGCCCCAAATACAAAAGCACCCACATTTGTAAAAGAAATACTACTAAAACTCAAACCACACATAAAACATCACACACCTATAGTGGGAGACTTCAACACCCGACTCCCAACACTAGACAGGACCTCCAGTCAGAAACTTTATAAAGAAACAAAAAAAAAAAAAAAACTAACAGAAGTTATGTCTCAATTGGATTTAACAGACACATTTAGAACCTTCCATCCAAACAAAAAAGAATATAACTTCTTCTCTTCTCCACATGGAACATTTTCTGAAACTGACCACATACTTGGAGACATAAAATTCCTCAAGAGATACAAAAAAAATTGGAATAGTCCCTTGTAACTTATCAGACCACCATGCTTTATAATTGGAAGTCAACAACAACACAAATCGCAGAATCTCTACAAAACCATAGAAACAGAAAAACCGCAAATGCACCATACCTGAATCAAAGAAGAAATAATTAAATTAAGAATGTCTTCAAATTCAATGAATACCAGGACACAAAATTGCATTAAGTGCCCATATGAAGAAAACGGAGGATAGTCACATTAGAGAATTAACAGCATAACTGAAAGCCTTAGAACAAAAGAAGCAAAATCACCCCTCAGGATTAGGGCCCATATTCAATTTTTGGGCTTAAAACAATAACGAAGAAAACAGGAAAATAATACAAAAAATCAGTACAACAAAGGGTTGAATTTTGGAGAAAATTAGCAAGATTCACAAACCTTTATCCAAACTAACCAAAAGCATAGAGAGAACATGGAAATAAACAAAATCAGAAATGAAAAGGTGTACATAACAACAGACACTGAGACAATCCAGACAATTTTTAGGTCATACTTTGAAAACCTGTACTCAACAAAATTTGAAAATTCAAAGGCTATGAACAAATTTCTGGATAACTATTACTTACCAAAATTAAATCAAGAACAGACAAGCTACTTAAACAGACATATAACACTTAACAAAAGAGAAGCAATCATGAAAAGACATTCAACCAAATAAAGCCCAGGACCAGATGGCTTCAGTGAATAATTCTAGCAGAATTTCAAGGAAGAGCTAATACCAATACTCCTGAAATTGTTACACGCAATAGAAACAGAACATTCATTACCAAACTCTTTTTATGAGGCTACATTCATCTTGGTACCCATCCACACAAATGCACAACTAAGAAAGAAAATTACAGATCAATATCCCTCATGAACATTAATTAAAAAGTACTCAATAAATTACTGGCAAACCGAATTCAAGAATACATCAAAGAAATCATCCACTGTGACCAAGTAGGCTTCATCCCTGGGTTTCAATGATGGTTTCACATATGAATATCTATCAAAGTGATCCAAAATATAAACAAACTGAAAATAAAAAAATCACATGATCATCTACCTAGGTGCAGAAATCCTTTGACAAAATTCAACATCTTTCATATTAAAGGTCTTGAAGAGATCAGCGATAACAGGAACTTATGTAAACACAATAAAAATAATATACAGTAAACCAAGAGACCAGACCAAACTGAATGTAGAGAACCTTAAGGCAATTCCTCTAAAATCAGGAACAACACAAGGCTGCATCCCCACTCCATATCTCTGCATTATTGCACATGAAGTGCTAGCTAAAGAAATAAGACAACAAAAGGTGATCAAGGGGACAAATATTGGAAAGGAAGAACTCAGATTTTCTCAATTTTCAGATGATATCATAGTTTACATAAGCAACCGAAAAAACTCTAACAGGGTACTCCTACAGCTGAAAAAAAACATTCAGCAAAGTATCAGGATACAAGATAAATTAAACAACAACAAAAAAAAAATCTGTAGCCCTACTTTATTCAGATAACAAAAGGACTGTGAAAGAAATCAGAGAAACGTCACACTTACAATAGCCACAAAAACATAAAGCATTTTGGAGTAACACTTACCAAACAAGTGAAAGACCTATATAATAAGAACATTGTGTCTTTAAATCAGAAATTAAAGAAGATTCCAGAAAAGGGAAAGATTTTTCATGCTCTTGAATAGCTAGAATAAACATAGTAAAAATTGCAATCTTGTCAACAGCAATCTGCAGATTCAATGCAATCCCAATTAAAATCCAAGCACAAATATTCACTGACCTTGAAAAGATAATAATCAACTTCATATTGAAAAACAAAAGAAACAAGATAGCCAATACAACCTCTATATTAAGGGAATATCAGGAGGCATCACTATCCCTTTATGCTCTACTACAGAGCTGTAGTCCTGAAAACAGCCTGGTATTAGCACAAATATAGACAAGTAGCAAAATATAATCAAATATTAAATCCTGATATTAATCCGCATACCTATGAACACCTGATTTTTGACAAAACAGCTAAGAGTATACAATGGGAGGATCAAAGCGTCTTCAACAAATGATGCTTGCAAAACTGGATTATGTTGTGTAGAAAAATGTAGATAGACCCATTTCTATCACCATGCACAAAACTCAAGTCCAAATGGATCAAAGGCCTCAACATAAATACAGCCACACTGAAACTCTTAGAAAAGGAAATAGGAGGTATTCTTGAACAAATTGGTACAGTAGACCACTTCCTGAATGTAGCTCCAGTAGGACAGACACTGAGATCGACAATAAGTGGGACCTCTTCAAATTGAAAAGACTTGTAAGGCAAACGACACAGTTGACAAGACTGAAAGGCAATCTGCAGACTGGGAAAAGATCTTGGTCAATCCTCCATCTGACAGAGAGCTGATCCCAAAAACGTACAAAGAACTAAAGCAATTAGTCAACAATACACCAAATAACCCCATTAAAAATGGGGTATAGAACTGAATAGACAAGTCTCAATAGAGGAAATTTGAAAAGGCTGAAAGACACTTAAGAAAGTGCTCCACATCCTTAGCTATCAAGGCAAATTAAAACAACTTTGAGATACCATCTTACTCCTGCCAGAAAGGCTAAAATTAGAAACACCTATTACAACTTATGCTGAAGAGGATGTGGGAAAGGGGAACACTCCTCCACTGCAGGTGGAAGTTCAAACTCGTACAGCCATTTTGGAGATCAGCAATTCCTCAGGAAAATGGGAATCAGTCTACCACGGGACATGGTAATCCCCCTCTTAGGCATATACCCAAGTGATCCACATCCATGCAACCAAGACATGTACTCAACTATGTTCCTAGCTGCTTTCTTTGTAACAGGAAGGACTTGGAAGCAACCCAAATGCCCCCCAACTGAAGAATGGATAAAGAAGATGTAGCACATTTATATAATGGATTACTATTCTGAGGGGGAAAAATGGAATTTTGAAATAAATAGAAAAGTGGATTGAACTTGAAGAAACCAATCTGAATGAGGTAACCCAATCACAAAAAGAGAAGCATGATATGTACTTGCTCATTTATGGATTTTAGACATAGAGCAAAGATCACCAGCCAACAAATCAAACTGCCAGAAAAACTAGGATACAAGGAGGTATGTAAGAAATTCATATAAGATCACTTGCAGAAGGTGAAAGGAAAATGGCCCCCGCAGCATATGGGTGTGGGTATAGACGGGGAGTGAGTGGAAAGGGAACTAGCAGAAGGAGAAGGGGAGGAGAGCAAAGTGCATGGGACTAGGAAGATTCATATAGGGGAGGAATAGACTTGAGAAGAGAAGAGATGAGAAGAGAAGAGAAGAGAAGAGAAGAGAAGAGAAGAGAGAAAGGGACAGAGAGAGACAGACAGAGAGAGAGAAAAAACCATAAAAGAGGGAGCCATTATAGGTTTAAAGAGGAAATACAACTAGAGAAATGTCCAAAGGCCTACAAGTCTGACCCCAACTATGAATTTGAGCAATAGTTTAAAGGCTACCATAAACTCCCTTCCCTGATAATGAGATCAGGAACTAACTTATTCACCATCATGGGGCCCTCATCTAGTAGCTGATGGAAACAAAAGCATAAATGCACAAATAAACCCTGAGCCTAACTGGAATCTACATGCAGACAATGAGGACAAGACCACGCTGTAGAAACACATAGACACAGCTGATCTGAACAAGAAGGAGCTAATGGTGCCCCAGAATTATAGCAGGGAATCCAGCATGAGACTGACTTTTAACCCCTGAACTTGGGTCTCAGCTAAAAGGCCTGCAAAGTCTAAGGGACTAAAGACAGTGGAACCAGGAAGTACCTCTTGTGCAAAAAGGACTTTTGGGGAAAATCACCATGGAAGGATACTCCCTTAACCTAAAGACAGGAGAGAAGTTTTAATCCCTACTTTAAATGACTTGAAAAATTTAGATGAATCCCCATGGAAGGCATTACTCTACATGTATAGTGGGGGTTGGATGGGAGGGAAGAGTGGCCGGGGGGCCTGGGAAGTTGAGAGAGATGGGGAGAAGGAGGGAGGGAGTGAGGTAGAGGGAACTGGGTTTGATATATATATATATATATATATATATATATATATATATATATAATTTTTTTAATTAAGAAAAGAAATGTGATACCAATGTAATTTAAACAAAATAAAGTTAACATATTTTAATAATTCAAAAATGTCTAGCTCTATTGACTTTGAAAAAATCACACTTCCCCAGAGAGAACATCACTTCCAGCACAAGTTCTAATGGATCTTAATAATTAAAACTCATAGTAATCTATCAGGGAGTGGAGGGTAAAAACTGAAGGATCACAGATTCAGAGCATCAGGCCAGTAGATTTCTTATCTCTAACAATTCTCAGACAAATGATATGGTCCTGTCCTCACACTGCCTCCTTAGATTGACTGCCATCTCTTCACTCCCTCAGACAGACTGCTCTAACAAAATCCTCTCACTGCATGCTCTTCTGTCTCCTCCACCTTATCTTCCTCTTTCTGTCCAGCCATGTCACTCTATCTCCAAATCCCTACAGTTGTGATTAAATACCTGAAATCCTAAGAAATGGGATCACCTTAGTATGAGCTGTTTTTCTTTTAGACAGATTTTTTCTCCCTCTCTGTCCCTCTCTCTCACTCTTTCTCCCTCCATCTCTCTATAGCCAGGAGTGGCCTTGAACTCACACAGTTCCACCTTTCTCCTTCCCCTTGTGCTGGTATGAAAACTGTGCCCAACCACTGCTCTCTTAGGGAAGACCTTGGCATCTATGTTGGAAGATCTTGGCCTGTATGTTGAAATAGTGGCTTGGGTGTGTGGCTAGCTAGTGACTTACATGAATGGCTAACTATTGAGTTAGGTATGTGGCTAAATAGTAACTTAGTGTGTGTGACTAACTAGTTACTTACTGCTTTACTGTGTGTGGCTAACCTGTGAGTTAGTGTATCTAACTAGTAACCTAATTGTGCATCAAATCATTGACTTAGGTGTGTGGCCTACTAGTGACTTGTGTGTGAGGCTAAATGGGTAGTGACTTAACATGTGTAACAAACTAGAGACTTATCTGTGTGACTTACTAGTGACATAGTATGTGTGGTTAAATAGTGAAATAGTAGTGGCTGACTAGTGACATAGTGACTGGGATTAACTAGTGACTTATTGTACGTGGCTGACTAGTGCCTCAAGTGTGACACTAACTAGAGGTATGTGGTGAATGTGTTAGTGACTATAGCTAACTAGTGACTTAGTGTATGTTGCAAACAAGTGACTTAGCTGTGTAGCTTACTAGTAACTTCGTTTGTGGGGCTAAATAGTGACTTAGGTATGTGGCTGAATAGTGACTTAATGTGTGTGGAAAAGGTGACTTAGTTTTTGTGGATACTAGTGATTTCATGTGATTAGCTATCTAGTGACTTAGGTGTGTGGCTAATAGCTGAAATAGTATGTGTGGGTAACTAGGGAGTTAGTATGTGTGGCTAACTAGTGGGTTAGTTTGTGCTTAAGTAGTGAATTATACTTATCCAAGTAAATAGTGACTCATCTTAGTAGTCTGATCTTCAGGAAAGCCTTATTTTATAGATCACAAAGAAAATAACAATACAGTAATTAAGAAGAGATAGACTGATGCTGCCCATATGCTGTCATTTTGTATTGAGCTCTGTAACCTGACATATAGTTACAGTCAATGACCTGCTTCTCAAACCTCTGAACTGATATTACTGTGTCAGGTAGGATTGAACATTTCTGTACACAGAGAATTATCTATTGGTAAATTCAATATTCATTGGTTCAGAACAAGCTTCACAAACTCTATACCTACATATTCTGGTCTGTGTTCATACACATGACATAGATTAAAACATGCTGGGAAATTTCAAAATCACTCCACCTACCACAGTCAGGTCCTTTTTTTTCATAGCAGTGACAACAGCACATTGTTGCCTACCAAGAATCCTCCTGCGGTGTAAACAATTTTTCTTATTCTAGTCTGAAGGCAGAGGCAATGCTCTACTTGTGAATCCTTTTACTGTGACTGCACTGGATAGTTGAATACCTGACCTGCAAAATTTAAATCTCTGTTACACTAATTTAAGAATTTTGAAGGTATACTACAGAAAACAGCAAGGCCATTGCTATAGAGAGGAAAAGACTGCAACCAATGCCTCCCAAAATCAACATATGAGCTTGTCTCATAAACATTTTTCTAACAGGAAGAAAATGCATTTGTTCTAAAATGAATATGCCTTCCAAGGGATACGTCATTTCACCCACAGAGGAGATCCATAAAGACAGACCTTCTAACATAACAAGTATCCATCTCTGGAAAATTCTCAAAGAGGAGCCAGCCTAGACATATTTTGCATTTCATATGCCCTATCTTTCTTAAATGGCTCTTAAGTTAAAGCTCCATTTTACACATTGAACAATTTCAGTAGAGACTGGAGACAAGACAAGTTTAATTAGCACACCCTGATCCCCTAAGTTCTGTTGACCCTAAGCGGGACCATCAGGCTTCAAAGGGTAACATACTCAATGGACAGAGGGTCACACCCCAGTGCCTAAGCTTGTGGGTTTTTCCTTTAAAAACACTTGTGCCTGGGGGATGGGGCTTCTATCTAGCCTGTGTGCTGAGGTAGCCTGTTTGTGCAAATGATTCCTGTTCATTAAAGCCTCTTGCGTGTTGCAGCAACTGGACTGGACATTGAGTTCTTGGGGGTACCGACTGAAACTGGGAGACTCCTCTTTCTGAGGGTCTTACATTTTGGAGGTTCCATCAAGATCTGGTTGACCCCTAGACTCAATTACAATGCCAGTTGGAGGTAAGATAGAGCAATTAGCCTATATGCTTGATGTATTTCTGATGTGTCTAATGTTATATGATATTGACTCAAGTTTCTGTGTCTGGCCTGCACAGGACTTGAATTTGGTATAGGTCCACAATGGGAGAGAGATGTGTCCTGAGACCCTTGGTCCTGCCCTGGACAAAAGTCCTGGGTTGTTTGGAGCAGGGGAGGAGACGAAGTCTTGATTCTCCAGGGGACAGTCAGCCCCTGGACTCTGCTTCCCCAGTGCTTTGTAACTTTGGTTTCAGCACCATTTGTCTACTGCACGGATTTGTCCTGTTTTTCACATTGTTCTGTTTGTTGTGTCCTTCTCTTCCTTCTGTTTGTGTCTGTTTCTACTCTCCCCATGGGTCAACAAGTAACTACCCCACATTATTTTGACATTAGATACGCCAGAGAGCAGGGCTGGGAGACCCAGGGAGACAATGAGCACACTCATCTCTTGGCCCCATGAATGTGGCAGTTCCGCCAGAGCTGCTGGGGCTGAGCTGCAGCCGAATGGCTGAATAGCCTTGGGCCGGGGTGGCCTGGGTTGAACCATGCCAGAATGGCAGGACAAGGTTATGTGTTATGACCCTGCCACAGCACATGTTTTTCTCCCCAGTACCAGCCTCCAGGGTTGACCCTTCTACCCAGATGTTTATAATTTGAAACCTAACCACATGCTTTTCTCAGAGGATCCCCAATGCCTTAAGGGGTTGGTAGAGTTCCTTATGTTCTCTCACCAGGCTATTTGAGATGATTATCACCAGCTTCTGCTTGAGGCTAGAAAAATATCCCTTGGGCCAATGGGTGGCCCATGCAGCTGAAAAACGAGATTGACTTGTAATTCCTTTGACTTGCCCCATTGAGACTTCAACACTGCTGAAGAAATGGAGAGCCTAAAAATCTATCAGCAGGCTCTGGTGGCGGGTCTCCCAGGTGCTGCAAGGTGGCCCACCAATTTGGCTAAGGTAAAGAGAGCACTCCTTTTGACCCTACCTCAGAAGCTCAGAGAGCTTTGGTGGCTCTAGTCTTCATGGGGAAATTTGGCCTCAGATATTAGAAAAAAAAACTAGAGACTGGAAGGGTTACAGAAAGCTGAGTTGTATGATTTAGGGAAAGAGGCAGAGAAAGTGTATTGAAGGGACAGGGAACAGGAGAGAAAAGACAGTAGAAAGACAGAGAGCAGGAAAAAAATGTGTGACAGAAGACAGGAAAAGAATTTGACTAAAATATCTTGGCCACAGTATTTACAAAAAAAAAAAAAAAAAAAAAAAAAAAAAAAAAGGGGAAAAAAAGTTAAAAATTTTAAAACAGGCTAGGAAATCTGGGCAAAAGGGACCACACTCAACAAGGACCAGTGTGCATATTGTAAAGAAATAGGACACTTGACAAAGGGCTGTCCCAAGAAGACAAACAAGGTATCAAATATCCAAGCCCTGAGAAAAGGTAAAATTAAAGGGAGACAGGATTTGGATCCCCTTTCCAAGCCCAAGGTAATTCATGGACTACCCGAAGAACAGTGGACGTTGGTGTGGGCCGGGTATCCCACGAGTTTGAGGTTTCATCTCACCAGCCATCTGTGTTTTGCCTTTGGATGGTTTTTAGACCATGACCGCTGTGTGGAGATCATAAGTCAACTTTGTGGAGTCCACATTTGACCTACCTTGAGGGCAACTGTAGACTCATAGAATTCTCTTTTCCCCAGGAGTCGCATTATAGAAAAACGCCTGAGTCTTTCAAATGAGAATGTCTCTACGGAAGTAACATTGACTTCTTATCTGACCATCTTATAGCAGAAACAGGAACTGAGAATGTGCGAGAGTTTTAGAGAAGGGATAAATTCCATATTTAGCATTTTTTTGTTTTGTTTTGTTTTACATATATTTACCCTCTATTTACTGTATTCTTTTTTGTTTTCAAAAAAAGGTCAAACTTGATGGGAGATGTCATTCTGTATATGTTTCTTATACTGGTTAATGAATAAAGCACTATTGGCCAATAGGAAAGGTAGATAGGAGGGACTAGGAGACAAAGAGGAAAGAGGAAGTAGTAAAGAGGAGCCAAGATGGAGCATTTGGAGAGAATAGATCCGCCAGCCGCCTCTGGCTGGTAAGACCACGTGGAAATACATAGAAATGGGTTAATAATTAAGATAGAGCTAGCCGATAAGAAACTAGTAACTGCCAACAGAATTATATCATATACAGAGTCTCTGTGTGTTGATTGGGGCTGGCACGGTGGCGGGGCAACACCAGGCGGAGGGCAGAAAAAACATACTCCTTACACAAACTGAATAAATATGCTTTAAATTTTCATTAATTTTGCTTTTGTATTTTGTCTCTTCTTTTTAAGAATAATATTACTGTGAATTTCTGTCTAAAATAGAACTCACACTATAGACTAGTCCGTCCTAGAACTTCATAGAGATCTGTCCATCTTGATTCCAGAGTGCCTGCATTGTAGTTTGCCTTGTCAACAGAGGAGTTAGTTCATTTACTTGGTTCACTTATGATGAATGACTGAGCCTGCTTGGTTAGTGTAGCCAGAAAACAGGTCCTGGTCCTAACTCCAGTAACAAAAGGTGGTACCCACCAAATGCAGTTATTCTGACTCAAAGTCCATTGTCTTCCAAATATGAGAAATATTACTTTTCCTTATCATTTAGTCTGTTATAACTCATCAAAGGCCTTGGAAGAGTTTTGTCTAAACTTGCTGATGGTGACATCCAGGTTCATAGAGATAAGATTTTTTTATATAGTTAAGTGTATTTCTTCCCATCATTCTAATGTCTCACTAAGTAAACTTGAATCTATGAATCCAGGCATGGTGGCAGAGGCCTTTAGTAATGGTTCTTAGAAAGTGGATGTAGGCAAAGCACTTTTTTAATTTATTATTTTACATGTCGATTACAGTTCCTTCTCCCTCCCTCCCTCCCTCCCTCCCCTTCAGCCCTCCCTCCCCCTTCCCTCCCTTTTACCCTCTCTTCCCTCTCACATGCACTCTAAACACCCTCCCCTCCCATCCCCCCACCACAATTCCATATGTAGGGGAATGCCATCCACTTGGGGTCATGTAGATGTGACAGGTCTTGTGAAGTAGGGACTAGGGCTTCTCTCCTGTCTCTAGAATAAGGCAGTTATCCCTCCATGGGGGATATGTTTGCAAAGTCCTTTTGTGCACCAGGGATACATCCTGGCTCCACTGTCTGAGGTCTCTTAGACTGCTCAGTCCTTCGGGCTGAGACCCATATTCAGGGGGGCCTGAGTCAGTCCCATGCTGGCTTCACAGCTATCAGTCTAGTGGCCATTAGCTGCTCCTTGTTCAGGTAAGCTGTCTGTATGTGTTTCTGCCGCATGGTCTTGTCCTCTCCATCTGCATCTGGGTTCTAGTTCGACTCAGTGTTTATGTATGGGTGTTTGATCCTGTTTTCAACAGGCATTAGTTGAGGGATCCATGGAGAAGTTAGTTGTTGATCTCACTCTCTGGGAAGGGCATTTATGATAGTCTTTCCATGGAAGCTGAGATTGTTAGTTGGGAGCAGTCTTGTAGTTCTCTATACCTTTCTTTGTGTTCAATTTTATCTTAAAACCAATATTGGCTCCCTCATTTATGTTCTCTCTCTCTGTCTCTGTTTCTCTCTCTCTCTTTCCTATCTTCTGTTCCTATCCAGGCTATATCTTCCTGGTCGCACATGTTTTCCTTTCCTCCCCCTCATTTTCTCCTACTTCTCTCTCCATTCACTACCCACCCCCACCACTTCACCTGATCTCTGGGGGACTTGTCCCTTCCCAGTTCTGTGAGGGACTTTATATGAATCTCTTAGAATATAGCTTGTATCCTAGTTCATCTGGTGATGTGAATTATAGGCTGGTGATCATTTGAAGGAGGGAAGGAGAGGGAACTGGGATCGACATGTAAAATAATAAATTAAATTAAAAAAAATGCTTTGACTCCAAAATTTAACTTGAAGAACAAGTTTCTGGGGAAAAGGATTTCTATTTTTGTTTCCACAGAAAATGAAAAGATGTGGATTCCTTCCAGACTAATGTGGTTTTATCAAGCCAGTCCACCTGAAACAGAGTACAAGCTGATCCTACATTCAAAACAGCTAGACAAACAGCCCTACAGACTACAGCTAGGATATCTGAATCTTCTTCGATTCCCCCAAGACAGCGCCCCTTACCAGCAGGAAGTAGTTTGGAAAGAACGACGCCCAAATTCCCAAATATTGTGTATAAATATTTGTTTTCATTTAATTGGACTTTGTTATATAAAATTAAATAAATAAATAAATAAATAAAAACTCATTGGAAAAAAAAAGAATGGCATTGTCCAAACACTGAGAAGGGACAACTTTAAGAAAAGAATTGTTTACTCAGTGAGTGGTCATTTGTGGAAAAAGAAAACAAGAAACAAAGAGATTTCAGAGGAACAAAATCCAGGGGAGTTTCTGTGAGCCCGACCCCTCATTAAAGGAAAATCTGCAAGATGTACCTTAGGCAAAAGAAACAAGATGACTTCTTCTTTTGTTTTGTTTTAAGCTATCAACTATTAAAAAGAAGATATCTGTGATGTTATTAAAAATGGGAGCAAAGCTAAGAGAATGTCACCTTTTTAAAACAATATTAACAATAAAGTCTGGGGCTAGAGAGAAGGCTCAATGGTTAAGAGCAAAACTGGCTGCTCTTCCATAGGACCCAGGTCCAGTTCCCAGGCCCACATGATGGCTCACAACAGTTTAACTCCACCTATCAGGAATGCAACACCCTCTTCTGGCCTCCACAGGCGCATTCCCACAAGGGCATGTGTTCACACATACACACAAGTATAAATCTGTAAAAGAAAAACCATGTCTAGTTGCTGGAATTTAACAAACTATAAGATGGAAATGTCCTGCCGAGTATGCATGTTAAAATGACTGATCAGGAAATGCTACCTTGCTGTAAGAGTACATATGCCAGACTAATGTGAGAGCAGAAGAGGTCACTATCTGTGATGGAGAAAGGGAAGCAAGAAGGGGAGGGAGGGAAGGTTCGAGAAGGAGATGAATAAGAACAAAGGATACTAGCATGTATGTATAAAGATGCCATAATTTTGTCATACTAAATTAAAATTGTTTCAAAGTATACCATGAAAAAAAAAAAAGAAGAAAGTGGATGTAGGAATTTCAGGATTTTAAACAAGATGAAAGTGGTCTCTGGGGTATGGTGTTGGGATCACAGTCAAAGTTAGTCTGTGACTGCTTCATGACAGTGTCTATAACCTTGCCCAAAGCTTCGGTACTTCAGGGGCCATGGCTCAAGCAAATGTTAGCTAAGGTATTGACCCCACCTTATTTCCTATGCTTAATTTTAATGAATTTTGTTTAAATTATAAATAAAGTTATTTTCCATACCCATCTCTGTTCCCACTCCCTCCCATGTCTGCACCAACCACATCATCACTAGGGCAGGGACTAGGCCCATCTCCATGAGTCTAGGCTGAGGGAGTAACCCTCCATAGTGAATGGGCTCCTGAAGTCCTTTCATACGCCAGGAATTCATCCTGATTCCACTGCCAGAGTTCCCTCAGTCATTCCAAGCCTTCTAAATCGACACACTTTCAGGGGTTTTGGGTCAGTCATATTATGGTTTTCAACTATTAGACTGGGATACATGAGCTCCCACTTGTTCTGTTTATTTGATTCTCCTACCTGGTCTTGACAACTGTACTTAACACTCATCTCTCTCTGCAACTGGATTTCATGAATTCCACTTAGTGCTTAGTTGTGGGTGTCTGCTTCATTTCTGTCACCTACTGGATTTAGGCTCTAGAATATCACATAAAGGTAGATATCAATCTCATTACAGGGAAGGGCATTTAAGGTAGCTTGTCCACTATTGCTTATATTATCATTTGCGATCATCCTTGTAGATCTCTGAAAATTTTCCTAGTGTCAGATTTCTCTCACAACATATTATGTCTCCATCTGGTATAGTACCTTGCTACACCAGACCCAGTGGAGACAGTATAGCAATGGCTGAGAGAAAACTCAAAGGCTTCCTGTCCAGAGGTTAGCACCACAAGTGGTTACGCCTCCTGGGGAAAAGTGGTCCAGGTCCCTGCTTGTGTTTGTTTGACTGGCTGTTTGGAACGGGGTGGTGGGTGTATTTTGTGCTATGATATCAATAATGCTTTTGATCATGGGTGTTTTGGCCTGTAGCTCCACTGTTAATTCAGAGAAGCCCAGAAAACACTGAGTCTCAGGAACTGAAAGAGATACAGACCAGCAATCAACATATAGATGTTGCTCTCTGTGCCCTTAGACAAATCCCATGGCACCAGTGTGACTCCAGATGATAGCCCAAGGTCAAATAAACAATCAGGGTTAAAGCTGTAGGGATCAGCACACAATATGACCCTGCCTATAATTAGCCCACCTGAAGCAAAGCTGCTGTGGAATTTACTACAAAAGTCTAACTTGAAATCTTAGGGCCCCTAAATCAATAATGGTACAAGACTTCTTATCAATGCTGTTAAAAGTTATGAATCAGAGGCAATGACTACACCCTAAACTCAGTGAATCAAATCTCTGATATGCTGACCCAAAGCAGGCCAAAATAAACAGAGATTCCCAGCTACACTCTTGCTTAGATGTATTTATGATCACATGCTTCAAAGCAATTGTTGATATGTTTATGATATGTCTGTAAATCTTTAAACTGTGACCACAGATCTGTTCTTTGAACTTTCTGCATAAAAACTCAATGCTCTGAAGTAAAAGTTGCAGCAGTCGCAAACCTCCTCGTGTGTGTTTATGTTTGTTTGTCAAGCCAAAGCCATTGCTGACCTGTTCATCGGAGTCTTGGTCTCTTTGCAGACCCGTCACCCACTGAGAGGTCTGTTGCAGTATCACCTTTCTTGCTCTCCTATCTTCCTTCCAAAACTCAGTCTTCTTGATTCCTCTTGTTCTCTTTTCCCATCCTCTGCTCCCCTTCTCTTTCTCCTAACTCTACCTCTCCTCACCCCATGCCCCCAATTCTCTCGGGGATCTTGTCCCTTTCCACAACTCTTGGGAGACAATGGCAGGCCATTTAAGGGTGAAGTCTGAACTGAGGTGAATCCAGGGGGGGGGGGGGGGGGGCCCCCTGGACACCCTGAGGGTGGAACTTGGAAAGGTGAAAGCAAACACTGCTAGGATTGAATCAGCCTCTCTCCACCTGCAGCTCAATGTTAAGGCTAAAGCTTTACACAACCTGCCTACTCCATTCATCAAGGAACAGGTGCTGATGGTCTACAGGATGGCAGCTAAGGAAAACCTTGTAAACCACACCGCCTTCTAAAAGCGAACCCACCAACTCCTTAATCCTTCCTCCCCATATCATCCCTGGCAAGATGGAAGAAGCTGTACTTAAACCAACACCAGCATCCCCAGGGGAGGCTGGGTTGTTAGGTAGAAACCCTACTGGCTTTTGTATCAATACAAATTGTTTAGAATGTATGGTAGCCCTGCTCCAAACCCTGCCCTCATGTTCTGTCTTTCCTGCTCATGTAGAACTGTAACTCAGGCTCCAGTAGTCAATCAGAGCTTCAAGCATAGCCACCAGTCATAGGTGAGAAAAATAGCTGCATTATTCAATGTTCTCTTCTTGTACAGGACTGTTTTCAGGTTTCTAAATCAGTGGAGCCATCATCCAGCCTTGAGTTTGGAGAAAGACTTATTTTCTTGTTTGAGATCTGGTTCCTGTTTTCTATTCTTTTCTTTCCTTTTTTTTTCTGCTTGTCTGAAGCCCCAGTGACAACCAGGAAATAAGTGGTTTCAGTTCATCTGACCTAAATGGGAAACTACTGAATATAATTCCCCCTTTCTGTGCTGAAATCTCTCACTAGTAGTTAGAACAGAGAATAATCACTCCATGTGATTGTGCGAGCTAGCTAGCCACCTTGTTTTCAGGAGAAAGGAGCGAGTGTGAGAAGAGAGCAGTGTTTGCTATCGGAGTCTAGGCCAGTGGGGTAGAAATGCATTTCTCTGCTGATCTGGAAAAGGTTTTGTCTGGGTTGAAAAGCCAGGCCAGGAATCATTGTGCTGTGTGTATAAGGACAATGCATTCCTATAGGAGGTGGTCTTGTCATTCAGTCATCACTAGCCAATCAGGCTCTCCTCATGACCTGTCAGTCATAAAAGGTAAAGGGACCTTCCTGGTGCCATATTCAGGCTTTTCTATGAAGGAGAGCTGGCACCTTTTTCTATGTGCTTTTATTCAATTGCTGCTACAGGAAATTGATTAGAGATTGGGAGAGCTCAGTAATCACACCATGGTGAGTGAGTGGCTAATGTCCCAAGAATGGAGGAATATATTGTGCAATATATGAGCCATGTGGTGGGTTCTCCCAACATCTGAGTGGGAACATGCAGACAGATTTTCCTTCATGTGGGTTTTCATGAGATCCACGCAACTCTATCAGTCAATAATAGGAATCTGAATAAAACTTTCTGGGTTGAATATCCTCAGAGTATTGGGAGCAGGGAGTCCTGTGTAGAAACTTTTTAGTCATCTTCAATGAGCATTCTGTGTATCCTTGGAAAGACTGCCATGCTTGGAAACATTTAACAATTTACATTTTACTTTATGTGAAGTGATGGAAAAATAAAAAAAAAATAGGGATTATGGCAATATGGCAAGAAGGGGAAACTGGAAAGAACAAGAATTTCTTCCAGTAGATAACTTCCTGACAAATCCCACAAACTATTTTCAGGACATAAAGAAAAAAAAATTAACGTTGCAGGTGTGCTAATGAGTCTTGTCTACCTATCCTTGATGAACTTCCAAAAACTATGTACTCTATGAAATGCTGTAACCTTAAAAACCATATGAACTGAAGTTAGTGGTCTCAAGCTTCCCTATTTATTTTCCCTTTTGGAAGCCCTTCACTATTGAAACTAGGTGCCTTAGTCTTACAATAGAGTGAGGTTCTATCCTGTTTGGTTCTTCCCAATTAAAAACATTTGCTTTTGCATTTGAGAATTACTTCACTGGACATTGAAGAAACCTGGGAGGTACAAAGTTGGGGGGCTCAACCAGGATTTCCCCCAGCCACCCAGGGTCCTTGACCCTGAAAGATTGTGCTCATGGCCAGGGTGTTAGTTCTAAGTCCATCAATTAATGTGCTTGAATGTCTGTCTGTCAAAAAATGTTTTTTTTTTTCTTGTCCAGCAGTGGACATCTCAATCTGTACACAGGTTAATAGCACCTCAGTGGATGCACCAAAGGGGTCACCCCTGGAGAATTTGGGGGACACCACAAAATCTTATCTGAGTGGGGATATATCAGAGGGTTTGATCAACCTGATATTTGAGTGTGAAGACTTGGTCAAGGACTGAGTCATCCTAATGGATAGGCCACCTCTCATATGTGCCATGTTTGACATTACAGACCTTCCTTTGTAAATGGGGGAGTCCGTCCATCTGAATCTGAGAGGACTCAGTGTATGTAAGTCCCTGTGTTGGGTCCTCTGTCTGTGATGTTGATTT
Organism: Phodopus roborovskii; assembly: GCF_943737965.1. Classification (NCBI taxonomy): domain Eukaryota; kingdom Metazoa; phylum Chordata; class Mammalia; order Rodentia; family Cricetidae; genus Phodopus; species Phodopus roborovskii. The sequence continues at coordinate 79,797 of NW_026126096.1, read as the reverse complement.
ATGTGATATAGTTTTCCATTGTCTCTCCCCTATGGATGCTACCTCAGACAAAATTTAACATAGGACTTACCTCCTCCTTCCTTATGTAAAAACAAATTATTTGGCCACATCAACTGCCTGGCCAGGAAATTACAGGCTGGTGGTAATGCAGAACACCAGAGTGAACAGCACCCAGCTCCTCCTGGTACAGAAGTCCTAAGCCATGCTCATCCAGGAGCAATGCTGGGTCACTGATGGCCTAGATGCATTGGGCCAGCTAGTAGGAAGTCAGAGGAGAGATAGAGGCAAATGATTGAAGCTGAACCTGGCCCATCCCTACTCTCTTCAGGTGGCAGTGAGTGTGACTGGAGGTTCCACAGAGCAGCATGCAGATACAGGGATGGGGGTGAAGGTGGTGTGGTGGAGGATGAAGGGGTATTGGGGAGAAGAACTTTGGTGAAGATTGTTATGTCAACTTAAAAAATAAAACTAACAAAATAAATGGTAAATTGATGTGACGTCTATGTGCAGACTTGGTACAATCAGTGTGAAGCAAAGAAGACATAATAAGATAACAGTGGTCCAGTAGACAGGTCAAATGGGGCTGCAGATTTATAGGTCCACACAACTCACCAAAGCAGTACCACAAACATGAGAAGCAGGTTCAGGTGTTACAAAAAAACTCGACTTTTCTGGACAATAAAAGGGAGAACAGGACAAAGGATTGGCCAGATCCAGAAGAGTCGAAATGAGATTAATATATATATATATATGTATGTATATATATATATATATATATATATATATATATATATATATATATATGAAAATAACATCAGAGCTGGTGTACCCCACATAACTCATAAAAGGAAGCAACAGTTAAGAGAGCAGAGGGTGCAGACAGACTCAGGGGAAGGCGCCATAGTAAGAAGATACAGTCAGGATTTAAATAAATAAACAAGATGTTCACTTCAGCACCTCTGAATAAGAGTCACTGATAAGAAAAAAGGAAAAGAGAAAAGGAGAGATTTCTCTATGATAGGGGTGTCTGAAAAAAAATCAAAGAAAGAGAATAAAGGTAATGTAGATAGAGAGGTTCAAAGAAAAGTCAAAGAAGGATCAGAGGAAGATGTAAACTGCTGTGGGCTCTCATATCTACAAATACTAAATTTAAAATTAGTAATTTGAGTTAAAAATTTTACCATACTAGGTTGTTTAAAATTCCATTTATTTCTCTCAAGAAAAGTATATGTACCTGTTAAAAAGAAGTTCTATCTGGGATTCCTGTTATAAACCTAAGTTTTATTTCAAGAATAGAGTTAAAACAAAAATAGTTTAAACATTTTTGCTGTCTAATGCTAACAGCTCTTGCCCCAACCAGCAGGACATAGTTATTTGTGGATCAAGGTGGGATAGAACCTGAAAATAATGGGAGAGAAAGAAGGAATGAGACCAGGCAATGTTTGTCAAGGTCTAACTTTAAATTTTTTTTGTAACCAAGTCCATTTAAAAGAAAACACACTTTTATAGACAATATTTTGGAATTTGGGCGTCGTTCTTTCCAAACTAGTTCCTGCTGGTAAGGAGCGGTGTAATGGGGGATTCTAAGATGATGCAGAAATCCTGGCTGTAGTCTGCAAGGCTGTTTTGTCCAGCTGTTTTGAATGTAGAATCACCAGGTACTCTGTTTCTGGCGGTCTGGCTTGAACAAACCACATTAGTCTGGAAGGACTCCACAGCTTTTCATTTTCTGTGGAAATAAAAATAGAAATCCTTTTCCCCAGTAACTTGTCCTTGAACTTAAATTTTGGAGTCAAAGACTTTGTTTTTTAATTTATTGTTTTACATGTCGATCCCAGTTCCCTCTCCCTCCCTCGTACCCTCTCTCTCTTTTACCCTCTCTGCCTTCTCACATCAACCCTAAGCAGCACTCCAATTCCATATGTAGGGAAATGCCATCCAATTGGGATCATGTAGATCTGACAGGTCATTTGAAGTAGGGACTAGGGCTTCTCTCTTGTCTCTAGGTTAAGGCAGTTATCCCTTCATGGGGGATGTGTTCCCAAGGTCCTTTTGTGCACCAGGGATACATCCTAGTTCCACTGTCTGAGGTCCCTCAGACTGCTCAGTCTTTCTGGTTGAGACCCATATTCAGGGAGGCCTGAGTCAGTCCCATACTGGCTTCCCAGGTATCAGTCTGGGTGCCCGTTAACTCAACAAAGAGGAGTTTTTAAAGCAAAGCCGGGAGGTATTGTAGAAGGGGTAACTGTTCCGAATCTGGGGCTCTGGTAATCGTCCCAGGTTATAAATATCAGACCATAAACGTCTGCTTATCTCAGTTCCTGGAGTCTGGTTCATCTCAGTTCCTGGGATGAGTGGAACAGACTGCTTGTTAAGCAATTTTCTGTTTTACCAAGATAAGGCTCCATTAGAGTTTTAAGATATAAGTAATTTTAAAACACGATGTGACTCAATGCTGGCTGTGACTCAAGTGCAGCGCCCAACATCTCCCCCTATTTTGTTATTTTTTCTAGAGGGTCTGTCTTAGGCTATGTGGTTGGCTCCCACAATCGGGACACTGGGGATGGGCTTGTTACTATGAGATGAATGGGTAGGACCTCTGACTTAGGCTACATAGGGTGCATCTGCCTTCATCACTCAAGTACATGGTCAAAAATCAGGCAAGAAACTCAGGCAAGAGGAGTGGGCTCCTGAGATAGTGTCCTTTGATACTCATGTCATTGAGGGACATACAGCCAAATAGGAGGGCCTGCATCCGATTTGTAACACAATGATATTCCTGTCATTGAAATCTCCATATTTGAGGGAACCATGTCCGCTGCTGTTTGAGTTCTGTGAAATCAAGTCATTGTCTAGGGGGATCAGAACTGTCATTGTCACCATCCTAAACAAGTTCCTCAGAGGAGCTCTTATCCTTTTCCAAAAGCTGATGGTAGTGTAAAGAAATAGGTTTTTCAATCATGGAAACAATTTGAGTTTTGATCAATCAAGGTAATTTTGGAATGCCCTGGGCCCAAAAGTCATCAATAATCCCACAAATTGTCCCAGGAAAGAAGGAAGCAAGGTAGAAAAACAAGGGAAGGTGGAAAACCAAATTTATACCAGGACTCGGCCTGTTCCCACTGTCATTTACATCCCTCAAGACTTTTCTGTACTCTATCTAAGCTGTCTTTCACTAAGCCAATCTTACAAGCATAAAAGCAACATTCCTCTTTGAGTGCTGCACAAATTCCTCCTTGTTGTAAATACAATAGGTTTAAGCCTTGTCTGTTCTAGAGAATTTCTGTTCGAGAGAGAGAGAGAGAGAGAGAGAGAGAGAGAGAGAGAGAGAGTATTTATGCTTCAAGGTCTAAGGGCCAGTTTTCCTCTGTTCCATGCATCTCACCAAATAGACTGGCAGTTACTGGGCCTCATTTTCTTCCTGCCATAAAACACAAACATGACCTTGACCCCTCTCAACCCCATATTATGACAGGGTTGGGTTCTTTCCATAGTCTTGTGCATGGATCTTTCCATTTGACTTCAGTAAATGTCTCTTGAGTTCCATCATATCAGAATTTGTCTGCCACAGATTGCTCATAGGTATCCACATTAGAAAATTTAAAATGAAGAGTGCATGATTTAATGTATCATGTGGAGACTTGGGACATGAATCCCTTTTCCTAATAAGTAGCATTTTTAAGGAGCTATTAGGATACTGCACAATTCTTTGTTCTTGAGTATTATAAGGAGTGCGTTATATGTTTAATTTTTTATTGGGCACAAAATGTTGAAATGCTTTACCAGTATATCCAGGACCATTGTCTGTCTTTATAATTTTTTGGAACTCCCATGTAAGCAAAACATTTTAAACAGTGACTTATCACATGCTTAATGGCTTCTCCAGTTTGTACGGTGGCCATTAAGAAGCCTGAATATGTATCGACTGTCACATGAACATAATTTAATCTGCCAAATTTTGCAATATGAATAACATCCATTTGGCATAAATGATTAGGAAGCAGGGCTGAGGATTTACTCCTGTATTAGTTACTGGTAAATATTGTGGGCACACATCACATGCATGTTCCTGAAGCCTTTTCAATCACAAATATAGGGGAATTTCAGGGAGAGGTGGAGGGGATCACATGTCTTGCCTCGAGTAGTTCTTTAACTAGATGGGAAGCCACAAGAAGTTTTTCTGCGGTTCAGAGTCATTGTTCCATCCACATTGGATGTCAGAAATCCATGCAATGGGAATGGGGTCTGGCAGTGCAAGAACAACCCTCCTTAAAATGGCTAAATCCTTTTCTATCACCTTGAGTGTCTAATGGAAGTGTGGCCACAGAGAGAACTTTTCCTTGCTCCAGCTTACCTGTCCCTTGTCGTTTGTCCCAGCCCATTTTACATATCATTTGGAGAGATTTGTCTCTTGGCAGAGTGCCTTGGGTAAGGGTTTGGGTAATAAGAACAACTCCCATCTCTTGCAAGAGGCCCCATGCCCACAATTTAGGGGAGAGGCCAGCCAGGACATAGGCCTGGAAGTAACCTGAATGTCCTTCAGCATCTCTCTACTTAAGCCAAACTGTTTCCTTATACTATTACTATTTTGATGATGAAAGCTGTGTGACTGCTGAGCTAATTCTACCTGAGATAAAGGGACTATCAGCTGACTCATTACTTTTACCAGTAGACCGGGAAGTTTGAATGAGCTCTTATATGACCTACAAAGCAAGGTGCCTTTCTTTGTTGAATGACACTTTGAATTTGCTCAAACAGTAATTTAACCTGATTATTAGTTTCAATTTATGAAACCGTCTCTATAACTTGAAGAAATCTGAAAATATAATGACTATCAGTATATAAGTTAAACGAATCATTCATTAGAAGCGGAAAAACTATTGCAACAGCTTGTAACTCAACTATCTGAGCTGAAGCTGGATCTGTCTGTACTACATATTCTTTTCCCACCAATAAGTAACATAAGCTGCTTTTCCATCAGAAAAACCATCAGGAGAAACTAACATAGCATTTTTTAAAACAGGATTACTCTTTACAATTTTAGGGAATAGAAAAGGATGTATTAGTACAAATTGTAACGTCTATAAACTGATTATCAAATTTTTCCAAAAACTGACAAAAAGCTGATGGATCAAAAATTATAATTAATAAAAGCTTGAAAACTTAGGCCCTAAATCTATACAGAGAAGAAAATTTCTAATGATAAAAGAAAATTAAGTCCTTAAGTCAGTAGTGCCAGGGCTGACACCTGAGCCCACTGTCAGAAAAGGGGAGGTAACCACTTACCATCTAAGTAAACATTATTTTGCCTGTTAATTGCTGGTTGTAAAGGTTTTGAACTAACCATTAACTTACTATTTGGTATAGGGAACATGTATTATGCTTGGTTCTCTACCCAAATATCTCTTAGACAGAATTTTGTATCGTACAAGCTACTGCTTTAAAATAAGGATTTAACACTTTGACTGAGGAAAAAGGTAAATGCAACCATAACAATGGTCCCCTTTGTCATAAGACAGAAAGAATTCAGACTATGCTGTGTGGAAGTACATAAGCCTTGCATGGTTTTGCATAGTCAATATAGCATATCTGCTGATGCTGGATTGTATTCTCTGATTGTAAGAGAAATTTTCTATTCTCTTCAGTTAGCTGTTTAGGTGAATTGGGATCACTATATCCTTTCAGGATATTGCTTAAAGGTTTCAAATCACGAGTATGTGCTTTTTAAAAAAAGGACATAACCATTTTAATATATCCTAATAACTTCTGAAAATCATTCAATGATCATAAGCTATCTTTTCTAATTTTTAATCTTTGAGGCCCAATTTCTTTAGGATGTAACATAAGTCCAAAATTTTTTGTAAACTTTCTTCTTTGACCTATAAAGATTTCATTAGCTGACTGATGGGAGATGACATTCTGTATATGTTTCTAATACAGGTTAATGAATAAAGCACTGTTGGCCAATAGGAAAGGAAGGTAGGAGGGACTAGGAGACAAGGATGAAATAGGAAGTAGGAAGTAGGGTCAGGATGGAGAGCCTGGAGAGAACAGAACTGCCATTACTCCGCTTTCAGTAAGACCAAGTGGAAATACATAAAAATGGGTTAATAATTAAGACAGAGCTAGCTGATAAGAAACTAGTAATGGGCCAACAGATTATATCAAATACAGAGTCTCTGTGTGCATTATTTGGGGCTGGCACCGCTGCAGGACAAGACCAGGCGTTGGGCGGAAAATCCCATACTCATTACAAATGGTGCCCACATGGCTAATAAGAACTTCCACTTAAAATTTAACAGAAGCTTAAAAAAGGGTTTTAAAACAAAAGAACAGAGACAAGCAAGGTTTCTTGGTAGCAGCATTTTTCTCTTGTGAGAGACAAGCAGATTGTGCGGCTCCTCTAAAGGGAAGATTCCAGACTCGGCAAAAAACTGCACGGGTTTAAAAAAGCACTGCTAAAAATTCACTGGTGTGTATCAGAGCTGGCAATGGCAGTGATCACATCTCCAAGCTGGCAGCATGCAGACCAAGGCAGTGAGCACAGCTTTTAGTGCTGGCGGTAAAATAGCTGTTGCCATCTTTTATAAACCCTGGCAGAAACAACAAAGACTTTCATTTTAGCAGTGTTGTTGTTTACCTGATAAAAGACTCGTGGCCAGAAAAAGTTAAAGATTTACAGTAAAGACAGATTCATATTAAGAAAAATCTCTAAAGGTTTACAGTGTATATTTTAAAAGATATGTAGGCTTAGGAGAGAAAAGAAATAAAATGATTTTAAAAAGAGAGTGGGGAGCTGGGTGTGGTGGCACACGCCTTTAATCCCAGCACTCAGGAGACAGAGGCAAGCAGATCTCTGTGATTTCAAAGTAAACCTTGTATGCAGAGTGAATTCCAGGACAGATAAGAGTTACACAGAGAAACCCTGTCTCAAGAAATAAAAAATAAAAAGTAAAAGAAACGGAGTAATAATAAAGTTACGTAAAGATGAAAAGCTCAGAGAGAATCTGTATACTGTATGACATTATATTGTCTTTGTATTGTTTGACTGCTGAGGAAACAACTGTTAAAACAAATGCTGCTGAATTAATTCAATTTATATATTTTAAAAATGCTTTGACTCCAAAATTTAAGTTCAAGGACAAGTTACTGGGGAAAAGGATTTCTATTTTTGTTTCCACAGAAAATAAAAAGCTGTGGATTTCTTCCAGACTAATGTGGTTTGAGCAAGCCATACCCCCTGAAAAAGAGTACCAGGTGATCCTACATTCAAAACAGGTGGACACAGAATCCTTGCAGGCTACAGCCAGGATTTCTACATCTTCTTAGGATCCCCGTGACAGCGCCCCCTATCAGCAGGAAGTAGTTTAGAAAGAACGATGCCCAAATTCCCAAATATTTTCTATAAGTGTTTGTTTTCATTTAAATGGACGTGGTTATAAATGGTTAATGATCACAACCCATCTCTTTTTAAAGGTAAAAAGGGAATTATGGTATAGCTATGAATTCTTTATTTTCAAATGGATTTTCATTTATTAATATAAACTTAAGGTCAATTTTGTAATTAAGTATATGTCTCCTCTTGTTTAGAAATTGTGTTTATATAACTCATTTAGATATGTAATGTGTAATTTAGTACCGATTTTAGATAGTTACCTAGCTAAAAAGTTATAGCTAGGTGAGTTAGGTTTTCTATATATATATAGATGTATTTGAGAACAGATCATAGATAGTACCTATGATAGTCAGATATTATAGTTAAGTTAGTTAAGATTTCTAGATATACAGATGTATTTGAGATGGATAGGAATTCTTCAAACCTTTCAAAGACCTACAGAATATGGCAATTAAAATGATTTAGGGTTTTTCTTGACATTGAGACATAAATGCTCCTGGCAACACCACCCGAGTCAAAAAGGAAGATGAAGATAAACATTGAAGAAACTCGTTAGGGAGTTTACTTCTAATATAGCAAGACTAGTCATTTGGACAAGATACTGCTCTTGTCTGGACTGTTTGACTTTATGCTCTATAAATTCGACGTGCAGGACCCACAGAAATGTGACTGCTGATTCAAGATGGATATTGTTATAGAGTTCCTGCTTCATGGAAGAGTCTGCCAGACAGTCTACAGGACACAGAGAAAAATGACTGACAAACTGCCAGTACAAGAAGACAGTTTAAAGTTTTCTACTTTGCTGAAGAGTCTGCCAGACACACTATGGCATATGGGCTGAAGATGGAAGATTACAGAAGAACTTCAGGTGACTGGCCAGACAGTGAGATGTCTATGTCATTTCTAGAGTTTATATACTATCCTTCTGTGGTCTTTGAAGGAGTTGAAGACAGATAGTTATGGTTATTGTTTTCCTTAGTTAGTATTCAATGATATAGGACTTTAGACTCACAAGATAAAATAGATGATAGAATATTTTATTCAAATCTTACTAAATGTTAATGGACTAAATATTGTTAACTGTGATTCTTACTTGATAACTGTTGTGTGACATATTTTGCTATGTTAAGGCTAAAACCCTTCTTTTTATTTAGACAGAAAAGAGGAGATGATGGGAGATGTCATTCTGTATATGTTTCTCATACTGGTTAATGAATAAAACACTGTTGGCCAATAGGAAAGGAAGATAGGAGGGACAAGGAGACAAGGAGGAAATAGGAAGTAGGAAGGCGGGTCAGGATGGAGAGCCTGGAGAGAACAGAACTGCCATTCCTCCACTCTCGGTAAGATCACGTGGAAATACATAGAAATGGGTTAATAATTAAGACAGAGCTAGCCAATAAGAAACTAGTAATGGGCCAACAGATTATGTCAAATACAGAGTCTCGGTGTGAATTATTTGGGGCTATCTCGGTGGTGGGACAAGACCAGAGGAGGCAGGCAGAAAACCTGTACACCTTACAGGTGACCAGGTCTCATTTACATTTTCACTGACACCTTTCTAGGTGGGGCTAACAGGGTCTGCAGTTCCCTGAGGCTTATTCTTAATTGTTGACAAGGTCTCATTTGCATTTTCATTGACACCTCTCCAGGTGGGGCCTAAAAGTTTCCTGAGCCCTCCCTTCCATAGCTTTTCTCAAATCTTACATTAACCTCCAGCTGTAACAGCTAGATAACAGGAGACATGCTGTCTAATGCAAAATGCTAATGCTCTATTGGCTCCTTCAGCCTTGAAAGCACCCTAACAGGTCCTTGGAACCTGAGATGACTAAGCACCCTTTTTTTGCTTCCCCTACCTCCATCTGGTGCCAGGATATATAAGCTAGCCTAGTAAAGTAAGATATATAATATAAAGCCTTCTTAATATGAAGAGTGCTGTGTTATTAACCTCAACATCCTCCACAGTTTCTCGGACTTCTACAGCTGTGAAGGCGCCGCAAAGTTTCCCTGTGTTTCCTACTGTCCTGGGACTTGATCAGTAAACTGCACTGGCCAATTCCTTCCTAATTATTAATATTAGTCTTGTTGATGTTTTCTAGTAGATTTTTCCAATTAATTGTTTAATATTTATTTATTTATTTATTTATTCATATATTTATTTATTTTGGAGTTTGACACAGAATTTCTGTTTGTGGCCTTGCTGTCCTGGAACTTACTCTGTAGAGCAGGATGTCCTCAAACTCACAGATGTCCACTTGTGTCTATTTCCTGAGTGCTGGACTGAAAGGCGACAGTTAGACACAAAATTTATTGTCGCTTATCCATGTCACCAATAGATGACACAGGTTTCTTCCTACAGTATAAAGGTTTAATCTCTCTTTCTTCCTCCCCACAATGTGCAGAGCTAGCACAGACCATTACTAAATGCAGACTGAAATGATTCTCTTCTTTCACATATTGAAGGCTTCCCAGAATATTAAAAATCAAGAGAAACATTTTAGGTCACAAAAGATGATGTTTTTACTGTGTCATCCTGCTGAGGTCAAGATACCTGAGGGTGCTTTTTACCTGGATGTCAGAGTCCCCAAAAACAACCATGATAGAAATGCAGGTGCCATCTCACAAACAAGATGATACATCTTTTTCCTGAGAGATGTCTGGGTGATAGGACCATTGGATTGTGGTTTCATTCCTGAAATTCATGTCAAATTCTTGAGATATTTAGCATATGGGAGGTGCACTAGAATGTGACAGAATTTTGGATCATAAATGTTGCCTGGCAACCCTACTTACATTCAATATCCTGGTATCATGGGTCAAGAACCAGAGAGCAGCTTCGCTGTTGTATTATCATGGGACGTTACAATCTCTGAAGATGACATATTCCAAAAACTTTTGATGACAGCATTTGATTCCGCTAACCAAGTCATAGCCAAATCTCTGGAAGTTTGCCTACAGCTATTACTGGTTACCCAATTAAAGATTACCTATTATCAGAGAATATATACAGTCTGTGGAGAAACAGTTCAAAGACTTCTGCTGCAAACATATTTTCAGCTGATATGAAAATTTTAGCTTCTACTGCTATGCCAGGTATGGGCCCATCATCTCAGGTCCTGCCTCAGCACAACAGAGATTCAGGCACTGGTGATGATGTCAGACCAACATAATACATCAGGCAAGAAAGTATAAGTATCTGATCATTAACTTATGGAATTTTAAAAATCTGTGCTGACAGCATACTTTATCATGTCTGCCATGTCTGCCCAGGAATTGATGATACAAAAATGTTCAACTACTTACATATTTAAACATGTAATTTTTGAATTGTTTCTTGATAGAAAATGTTAACAATGAAGTTTGGGGACACCTTGTGTGACTCAAGTGAGACAGACGATCTAACTATCTGATTGTTTCATTATTCAAGTCTGTCTTCTTCTACTCAAGACAGTATGAATATCTGATCATTAACTTATGGAATTATTAAAAATCAAATTCTGTGATGACAGCATACTTTATCATGTCTGCCATGTCTATCCAGGGATTTATGATACAAAAAGTTCCACTACTTACATATGTAAAGATGTAATTATTAAATTGTTTCATTATATAATCTATGAACCCTGAAGTTTGGTGCCACCTTGTGTGAATCAAGTGTGACAGACGATCTAACTATCTGGTTATTTCATTCTTCAAATCTGTCTTTTTCTAGTCCAGGAAGAGTGGAGTCTGGACCCACCTTGGTGGTGTTAATTGTCTCTTGGGATTTCATTATTTATTTATTTAAATCAATGTTGATATCATTTTGTTAACTCTCTAGGGGTGACTTATGAGAAATTATCTCATTATTCATTCACTTATTTTTTCAAGTCTATGATTAAAAACTCAATGACCTCTTCAGTTCTGAGCAATCTTGTAGGAGTCACGTATAAAACACCATCCCCTTGTTGAATTTTTATTCATTTAATTATGAAAATCTATCATTATGTATTCAGGGATCACTGTAGATTTGAGCCTCCTTATGGAAGTCAATCATGCCAGACCATCACATCATCTAATACACTTACTTATTGAACTGTAAAATAAGAAATGAAATAAAAATTCATCATTTATTTAACGTATTTGAAATAAAGATGGTGTTATGGACCATACGTCCCTTTTGGAGTCAGATGTTGGGGGGCTTGATGATGTAACATCATCTCATTACTTGATTATGTAGCTATTTAAATAGATCATTACATCAGCCATAGATTTACTACTTTGGTGCCATCTTGTCACTGTTATTATAAACACCCACTGATTCTCATTGTCAATTTATTCCAGGAAGAGGTCAGTCTGACTCCTCCATGTGAAATTTAAGTATGCACCACCATGTCATTATTCAATAATTTTTCAATATATAATAATTGTTTAAATCGATGAAGATGTGGTTCTTCATGACTGAGGTCTGGTCATTCCTCCCTGCGAGTTAATCGTGTGGCATTATTTACTTATCTAAGTATTACTCCCATGACAGTCACTGGAGTTTGGTTCCGTCTTAAGAAAGTTAAGTGTGCAGAAGTATCCAATGATTTACTGATTTGATTATATAAATAATGATGGCGCCAACAATTATAGGTTGGACTGCTGTGTGATTGACACAGCAGGAGATTGGTCCCAGAAGCAGTGCACAGAGAATGAGGGACACTGGAATATCCAGTGATTACTGATTACATAATAGATTTTTAATGTTCGAGTGATTAAACGATTTAAAAAACTTTATTGTTTCGCATCAACAGTTTCTGAGAGGTTGCAACAATACTGACCCAAGAAGGACACACTCAACTCCAGTTTAAAAAATCGAGTAACTTAATAATCTCATGATCAGAGAATCTTATCTAATGTACTCTGTTCGGCTGAAAACATGACACACCACCAACACTAACTAACTCTAAATATCCATATCATAAAGTGGGGTACAGACCTTAAGAGAGAATTATCAATTGAGGAATCAAAAATGACTGAAAGAAACGTAAGACAGTGCTCAAAATCCTTAGTCATCAGCCAAATGTAAATCAAAACAACTCTGAAAAACCATGTGAACAAGCTGTTCTAAAGGTAGGGGAATGAAGAGAAGTTCATTTTCATTTCAGTAAATAGAAAAGTATTATGGAAGAGGCGATTAATGGTACTGTTTCCATCCTGGAAATGAGAAAATTGAAGCATAGAACATAGGTTTAAATACTCATCAATGTACTTGAATGGCAGAATGATGCTTTCATTTTCATGCTCCTATCACTATAGGCATGTTGTGAGCTTGAGAGACTGGTAAATATGTATAACTCAAAAGAAGAGCCCTGCTTTGTTTTTGTGAGGAAATCAGTGAGGCTGTAAGGTTAGTCCATTGGTGGGTATGTAACTTTAGCTCGTGGGAGGGGCACTAGAATGGGACAGAATGTTGGATCATAAATGTTGCCTGGCAACCCTGCTTGCCTCCTGGTATCATGGGCCAAGGACCAGAGAGCAGCTTCAATAAACTGTGGGACATTACAATCTCCCAAGGTAACTATCTCCTAAAACTGTTGATTACAGCATTTGATTCCCCTAAGCAAGTCATAGAATAATGTCTGGAAATTGGCCTACAGCTATTACTGGTTACCCAATTCAAGATTACCTAATATCAGAGAACATAGCTGGTGGAGAAACAGTTCAAAGTCTCGTGTTTATGAAAGCTCTCTCTCCTAAGAAGTAAAACTATGGATTATAAGATAATAAGACTCACAATTATTCATCAAAAGTTGAGTTTTCCGTTGTTAAATTCTTTCAGGAAGGTGATAATCCATTTGTTAGAGTAGACTTAGTGATTATTGGAATGCAGTTCATCTCCCCTGAGGCAGCTGTCCCACATCAAATATGGGGTATCTTCTAAAACCCTGCATACACAATGACATTTCAGCATTTACACGTTTTACTTCTCAAGTCTGCGATTAAATAAGGGATGAACCGGGGAGTTTCACACAGTATTGTGGGAGGCAGGTGAGACACAACTTGTGTCGAGTATGGCAGACCATATCCTTTTCTGATCATGTTATTATTTAGTTATTAAAATAGGACATTAGATAATCCATGATCAGTGGATTATTGTTCCACGATGTGGGAGTCACATATTTTAGACCATCTAAATATTAATTATATAATTAAGTTAATTAAGTAATTAAATTAATGATGACAAGCATTGTTCACGAGTCTGGTTTGGAGCCACCTTATGAAAGTGGATGATGTTACATCAATTCTTTATTTGATTATTTCTAATTAGTTGTATAATTATGTAAACCAATTACCCTCTACTCCATGAAGAGTTCTGTGAAGCTCCCTCTTGGGAGTTAATATGCAATGTCATCACATTTTATGATTAATTTTTTCAATTGATGATGATGACATCCTTCATGATTGGAATCTGGACATGCTTCCCTGCCATTTAAATGCTACCTCACCTCTCTATTGTGATGGTTAGCTATTACTGACTTATTTAATTGTTTAAATTAATTGAACGGCAGACAGTGGCATCATCGATTACGATTAGGATGAAAATGCCTGTCAGGGACCAGGTTGGGAAAGTTGTAGAAATGGAAACGGCAGATTCTGAATAATCAATGAGTCACCCAGATACACGTGTTGCTGGATGATTGAGTCCAGAAGATTCCATGGTGCCCTCCGAGAAATACAAGGACTTCACCGAAGCAGGCATGGTTTTCTGGGTGTTTGCTCCCTGTTCTTCCTCCACATCTTCACCTTGGTGGTGATCATTTAATTAATGTATTTAAAATAAAGGTAATGTTATGGACCATAAGTGCCTTTTGTAGTCAGATTTGGGGAGTTGATGTTGCAACATCATCTCATTACTTCATCATTTAGCTATGTAAATAAATCATTTCATCAGCGATAGGTTTAGGACTTTGGTGCCACCCCGTAAGTGTTAATATAAAATTCCAACTAATTGATTATCTTTTTAAATTTTTAAATACATCATTATTCCAGGAAGAGATCGGTCTGACTACACCATGTGGGATTTAAGTATGCACCACCATGTCATTATTCAATAATCTTTCATTATATATTAATTATTTAAATCGATGAAGATGTTGTTCTTCATGACTGGAGTCTAGCTCTTCCTCCCTGGGAGTTAATCGCGTGGCATTATTTACTTATCTAAGTACTACTTCCTTGAAAATTACTGGAGTTTCATTCCATCATATGAAAGTTAAGTATGCAGGTCTATCCAATTATTAACTTATTTGATTGCATAAGTAATGATGGTGTCAACCGTCATTTGAGTGCTGTGCGATTGACACAGCAGGAGACCGGTACCAGAAGCAGTGCCCAGAGAATGAAGGACACTACATTATGCAGTGATAACTGATTATGTAATCGTAGATTTTTTTTTTTTTTTTATTTAATTTTATATAACAAAGTCCAATTAAATGAAAACAAACATTTATACACAATATTTGGGAATTTGGGCGTCGTTCTTTCCAAACTACTTCCTGCTGGTAAGGGCGCTGTAAAGGGGGATTCAAAGAAGATTCAGATATCCTAGCTGTAGTCTGTAGGGCTGTTTTGTCCAGCTGTTTGGAATGTAGGATCAGCTTGTACTCTGTTTCAGGTGGTCTGTTGTGATCAAACCACATTAGTCTGTAAGGAATCCACATCTTTTCATTTTCTGTGGAAACAAATATAGAAAT
Source organism: Phodopus roborovskii (assembly GCF_943737965.1). Taxonomy (NCBI): domain Eukaryota; kingdom Metazoa; phylum Chordata; class Mammalia; order Rodentia; family Cricetidae; genus Phodopus; species Phodopus roborovskii. The sequence continues at coordinate 64,680 of NW_026126096.1, read as the reverse complement.
ACTTTTCCCCAGTAACTTGTTCTTCAACTTAACTTTGGAGTCAAAGCGTTTTTTTTTTTTTTAATTTATTATTTTACATGTCGATCCCAGTTCCCACTCCCTCCCTCCCTCCCTCCTTCCCTCCCCTCCAGCCCTCCCTCCCTTCTTCCCTTCCTTTTGCCCTCTCTGTCCTCTCCCATGCTCTCTAAAAACCCTCCCCTCCCAACCCTCCACCACAATACCATATGTAGGGGAATGCCATCCAGTTGGGGTCATGTAGATCTGACAGGTCCTGTGAAGTAGGGAGTAGGGCTTCTCTCCTATCTCTAGAATAAGGCAGTTATCCCTCCATGGGGGATATGTTTGCAAAGTCCTTTTGTGCACCACGGATACATCCTGGCTCCACTGTCTGAGGTCTCTTAGACTGCTCAGACCTTCAGGCTGAGACCCATATTCAGGGGGGTCCGAGTCAGTCCCCTGTTGGCTTCCCAGCTATCAGTCTAGTGGCCCTTAGCTCCTCCTTGTTCAGGTAAGCTGTCTCTATGTACTTCTACCGCATGGTCTTGTCCTCTCCATCTGCTTCTGGGTTCTAGTTCAGCTCAGTGTTTATGTATGGGTGTTTGCTCCTGTTTTCAACAGGCATTAGTTGAGGACTCCATGGAGAAGTTAGTTGTTGATCTCACTCTCCAGGAAGGGCATTTATGATAGCCTTTCCACGGAAGCTAAGATTGTTAGTTGGGAGCAGTCTTGTAGTTCCGTCGACATTTCTTTGTGTTCAACTTTATCTTCAAACCAATATTGGTTCCCTCTTTTATGTTCTCTCTCTCTGTCTCTGTCTCTGTCTCTGCCTCTCTCTCTTTCCTATTTTCCATTCCTAACCAGGCTCAATCCTCCTGGTCGCACATGACTTCCTTTCCTCCCTCTCATTTTCTCCTACTTCTCTCTCCATTAGCTGTCTTCCCCCACTTTACCTGAGGTCTGGGGGACTTGTCCCTTCCCAGTTCTGTGAGGGACTTTATATGAATCTCTTAGAATACAACTTGTATCCTAGTTCCTCTGGTGATGTGAATTATAGGCTGGTGATCATTTGATCTAGTTCTAAAATCCATATATGAGTAAGTACATACTGTGTTCCTCTTCTTATGACTGGGTTACCTCATTCAGGATGGTTTCTTCAAGTGCCATCCACTTGCCTGCGAATTTCAATATACCATTATTTTTTTCTGCAGAGTAGTATTCCATTGTGTAGATGTGCCACATCTTCATTAACCATTCTTCAATTGAAGGGCATCTAGGTTGCTTCCAGGTTCTTGCTATTACAAATAGTGCTGCTATGAACATAGTTGAACAGATGTCTTTGTTGCATTGATGTGAATCCTTTGTGTATATGCCTAAGAGGGGGATTGCCGGGTACTGTGGTAAACTAATTCCCATTTTCCTGAGGAACCGCCATACTGATCTCCAAAATGTCTGTATGAGTTTGCACTCCCACCAGCAGTGGAGGAGTGTTCCACTTTCTCCACATCCTCTGCAACATAAGTCATCACTGGTGTTTCTAATTTTAGCCATTCTGGCAGGGGTAAGATGGTATCTCAAAGTTGTTTTGATTTGCATTTCCCTGATAGCTAAGGATGTGGAGCATTTTCTTAAGTGTCTTTCAGCCTTTTTGATTTCCTCCATTGAGAATTCTTTCTTCAGTTCTGTACCCCATTTTTTAATAGGGTTATTTGGTGTTTTGTTGACTAGTTTCTTGAGTTCTTTGTATATTTTGGAGATCAGCCCTTTGTCGGATATAGGATTAGTGAAAATCTTTTCCCAGTCAGTGGGCTGCCATTTGGTCATGTCAACTGTGTCCTTTGCCTTACAGAAGCTTCTAAGTTTGAAGAGGTCCCATTTATTAATTGTTTCTTTCAGTGTCTGTGCCCCTGGAGTTATGTTCAAGAAGCGGTCTCCTATACCAATTTGTTCAATGGTACCTCGTACTTTCTCTTCTAAGAGGTTCAATGTGGCTGGATTGATGTTGAGGTCTTTGATCCATTTGGACTTGAGTTTTGTGCATGGCGACAGACAAGGGTCTATCTGCAGTCTTCTACACACCCTCATCCAATTGTGCCAGCACCATTTGTTGAAGATGATGTCTTTGCCCCATTGTATAATTTTAGCTGTTTCGTCGAAAATCAGGTGTTCATAGGTGCGTGGATTAATATCAGGATTTTCAATACGATTCCATTGGTCTACCTGTCTATTTTTATGCCAATACCAGGCTGTTTTCAGAACTATAGCTCTGTAGTAGAGCTTGAAGTCAGGAATGGTGATGCCTCCTGAAGTTCTTTTATTGTATAGGGTTGTTTTGGCTATCCTGGGTCTTTTGTTTTTCCATATAAAGTTGATTATTATCCTTTCAAGGTCGGTGAAGAATTGTGGTGGGATTTTAATGGGGATTGCATTGAATCTGTAGATTGCTTTTGGTAAGATTGCCATTTTTACTATGTTTATCCTACCTAACCAAGAGCATGGGAGGTCTTTCCATTTTCTGGTATCTTCTTTAATTTCTTTCTTTAGAGTCACAAAGTTCTTATTATTTAGATCTTTTACTTGTTTGGTAAGTGTTACACCAAGATACTTTATGTTGCTTGTGGCTATTATAAAGGGTGATGTTTCTCTGATTTCTTTCTCTGCCTCTTTGTCATCTGAAAAAAATAGGGGTATTGATTTTTTTGAGTTTATCTTGTATCCTGCTAGTTTGCTGAAGGTGTTTATCAGCTGTAGGAGTTCCCTGGTAGAGTTTATTGGGTCACTTATGTAAACTATCATATCATCTGCAAATAGAGACAGTTTGACTTCTTCCTTTCCAATTTGGATGCCCTTGATCTCTTTTTGTTGTCTTATAGCATTAGCTAGAACTTCTAGTACGATATTGAAGAGATATGGAGAGAGAGGACAGCCTTGTCTTGTTCCTCATTTTAGAGGAATTGGCTTAAGTTTCTCTCCATTCAGTTTGATGTTGGCAGTTGGTTTGCTGTATATTGCTCTTATTATGTTTAGGTATGTTCCTGTTATCACTGTCCTCTCTAATACCTTTATCATGAAAGGGTGTTGAATTTTATCGAAGGCTTTTTCCGCATCTAGGGAGATAATCAAATGGTTTTTCTTTTTCAGTTTGTTTATATGGTGGATCACATTGATAGATTTTCGTATGTTAAACCATCCCTGCAATCCAGGTATGAAGCCTACTTGATCATGGTGGATGATTTCTCTGATGTATTTTTGAATTCGGTTTGCCATTATTTTATTGAGTATTTTTGCATCGATGTTCATCAGGGATATTGGTCTGTAGTTTTCTTTCTTAGTTGTGTCTTTGTGAGGTTTGGGTACCAAAGTTATTGTGGCCTCATAAAAAGAGTTTGGCAATAAACCTTCTGTTTCTATCTTCTGGAACAGTTTGAGGAGTAGTGCTATTAGTTCTTCCTTGAATGTCTGGTAGAATTCTGCACTGAATCCATCTGGCCCTGGACTTTTTTTCGTTGGAAGGCTTTCGATGACTGCTTCTATTTCATTTTGGGTTATAGGTCTATTTAATTGTTTGTCTGTTTTTGACTTAATTTTGGTAAGTGATAGTTATCCAGAAACTTGTCCATTTCCTTTGAATTTTCAATTTTTGTGGAATACAGATTTTTGAAGTATGACCTGAAAATTGACTGGATTTCCTCTGTGTCTGTTGTTATGTTCCCCATTTCATTTCTGATTTTGTTAATTTGCATGTTCTGTCTCTGCTTTTTCGTTAATTTGGATAAAGGTTTATCTATCTTGTTGATTTTCTCAAAAAACCAACTCTTTGTTGGATTGATTTTTTGTATTGTTTTCCTGGTTTCTATTTTGTTGATTTCAGCCCTCAAGTTGATTATTTCCTGGTGTCTGCTCCTGCGGGGTGAATTCGATTCTCTCTGTTCTAAGGTTTTCAGTTGGGCTGTTAATTCTCTTATGTTACTATCCTCTGTTTTCTTCATATGGGCACTTACTGCAATGAACTTCCCTCGTTGCACTGCTTTCAAGGTGTCCCATAAGTTCGGGTATGTTGTATGCTCATTCTCGTTGAATATTAGAAATTCCTTAATTTCTTTCTTTATTTCTTCTTTGACCCAGGTGTGGTGCAATTGCACATTGTTCAGTTTCCATGATTTTGCAGGTTTTCTGGTATTTGTGTTGATGTTGAATTCCAATTTTAAATCATGGTGGTCCAATAATATACAGGGGACTATTCCTATTCTCTTGTATCTGTTGAGGATTGTTATGTCACCTAGTATGTGGTCGATTTTAGAGAAGGTTCCATGTGGAGCAGGGAAGAAGATATATTCTTTTGTCTTTGGATGGAATGTTCTATAGATGTCTGTTAACCACAGTTCAGACATAACTTCTGTTAATTCTTTTGCTTCTTTGAGTTTCTGATGTGTGGTCCTGTCTAGTGTTGAGAGTGGTTTGTTGAAGTCTCCCACTATAAGTGTGTGAGGTTTTATATGAGCTTTGAGTTTTAGTAGTGTTTCTTTTACGAATGTGGGTGACTTTGTATTAGGGGCACAGATGTTCAGAACTGAGACTTTGTGTTGATGGATTTCTCCTGAGATGAACATGAAATGACCATCTTCATCTCTTTTGACTAATTTTCGTTTGAAGTCTAACTTGGTAGATATTAGGATAGCTACGCCTGCTTGCTTCTTATTTCCATTTGATTGGAAAATCTTTTCCCAACCCTTTACCCTGAGGTAATGTCTATCTTTGGAGCTAAGATGTGTTTCTTGTATACAGCAGAAGGATGGATTCTGTCTTCGTATCCATTCTGTTAGCCTGTGTCTTTTTATAGGTGAGTTAAGACCATTAATGTTGAGGGTGAGTAAGGTCCTTTGATTGTTGATGCTTGTTTGGTTTAGGTTTGTTGTTGGCAGTGGTATTGTGAATATATTTGTTCTGCTTCACCCTAGGTTTCTGGTGTAGTTGGATTATCTGTTGCCTACATTTTTGTGGGCGTAGTTACCTTCCTTTGGTTGGAATTTTCCTTCCAATACTTTCTGTAGGGCTGGATTTGTATTTACATATTGGGAAAATCTGGTTTTGTCATTGAATATCTTGTTCTCTCCATCTATATTGACTGAGAGTTTTGCTGGATATAGTAGCCTAGGCTGGCATCCGTGTTCTCTTAATACTTTTAGAACATCTATCCAGGACCTTCTGGCCTTGAAAGTTTCCATGGAGAAGCCAGGTGTAATTTTGATAGGTCTGCCTTTATATGTTACCTGTCCTTTTTCTTTCGCTGCTCTTAATATTCTTTCTTTATTCTGTATGCTAGGTGTTTTGATTATTATATGTCGAGGGGTCTTTTTTCTTTGGTCCAGCCTATTTGGGGTTCGGTATGCTTCTTGTACTTTCATGGGCATGTCCTTCTTCAGATTTGGAAAGTTTTCCTCGATGATTTTGTTGAATATGTTTTCAGCACCTTTGAGCTGGGCTTCCTCACCTTCCTCTATGCCTATTATTCTTAGGTTTGGCCTTTTCATGGTGTCCCATATTTCCTGGATGTTGTGTGTTAAGGATTTGTTTGATTTATGGTTTTCTTTTGTCGATGAATCTATTTCTTCTAGTTTAACTTCTGTGCCTGAGATTCTTCCATCTCTTGAATTCTATTGGTTATGCTTGTGCCCGTGGTTTCCGATTTTTTGCCCAGCTTTTCAATATCCAGCTTTCCTTCCATTTGTGTTGCCTTTATTTTCTCAATTTTGGTTTTCAAATATTGAACCGTTTCCTTCACCTGGTTAATTGTTTTTTCTTGGCTTTCTGTATTTTCTTTAAGGAATTTGTTCATTTCTTCCACTTTTTTGTTTGTTTTTTCCTCCATTTCTTTAAGGGATTTTCTTATATCTTCTTTGAGGGCCTCTATCATTTTTATGATGGTGATTTTTAAGTCGTACCCTTCTGCTTCCTCTGCTTTGTTGTTGTGTTCCATTCTAGTTGGTGTAGATTCCCTAGATTCTGGTGGTGACATGTTTGTCATTCTGTTGTTAGGTGTTCTCTTGTATTGCCTTCTTCCCACAGTTTCTTCCAGTAGGTGTTGGTGGTGTCTCTTCCCTCTCTCTATGGTCCTTCCCTGATGGGCTTATGTTGATCAAAGATTCAATGTCTGTAGCTCTGTGTGGTCCAAGCTCTCTAGGAGGTTTCTCTCTGGCCAATAGCCGGCAGGAGAGGACGAGGGCTGGGCTGGAACTTGAGAAGGTTTTGCAGGGTAGTGGGATCTCACTGGAAACTGGCGCTCTACCGCTGAGACCTTGTTCTTTGGCAGGGGCCCGGATTTGGGGGTCAAGGATCTTGCCCGCAGGAACTCCGAGTCGTAATCATAGATTTTTAACAATAGAATGATTACATGATTTAAAATAACTGTGCTGGTTCGCATCATCCGTTTCTGAGAGCTTGCTACAGAACTGACCCATGAAGGACACAGTCACCACCGATTTTAGAAATGGAATAATTGAATAATCTCCTGATCAGGGAATCTCATCTAATGAATCTCTGTCTGGCTGATAACATGACACACCATCAACAATAAATAACTCTAAATAACCATATTAGAAAGCACAGTACAGGACTTAATAGAGAACTATCAATTGAGGAATCCAAAATGACTGAAATAAACATAATACAGGGCTCCAAATCCTTAGTCATCAGCCAAATGCAAATGCAAACAACTCTGGGAAAAGATGGGATCAAGCTCCTCTAAAGGTAAGAGACTGAAGAGGAGTTTATTTTATTTTCAATAAAGAGAAAAGTATCATGTTAGATGTGATTAATTTTATTGTTTCCATCTAGAAATGAGAAAATTGAAGCATAGAAAACAGGTCTAAAATACTCATAAATGTACTTGAATGGCATAATGATGCTTTTGTTTTCATGCTTTTGTCACTATAGGCATGTGGTAGCTTGAGAGACTGGTAAATGTGTAGAACTCAAAAGAAAGAGCCCTGCTTTGTTTTTGTGAGAAAATCAGTGAGGCTGTAAGGTTAGTTCATCGGTGGGTAGACTACTTTTAGCATGTCGGAGGGGCACTAGAATGTGACAAAATGTTGGTTCATAAATGTTGCCTGACAACCCTGCTTGCATTCTGTATCCTGATATCATGGGCCAAGGGCCAGAGAGCATCATCAAGAAAGTGTTATCATGGGACATTACAGTGACCCAAGATAAAGATCTCCTACAACTATTTATGACAGCATTTGATTTGCCTAAACAAGTCATAGCCAAATCTCTGGAAGTTTGCCTACAGCTTTTACTGGTTACCAAATTCAAGATTACCTAATTATCAGAGAACATAGTCTGTGGATAAACAGTTCTAAGGCTTCTGTTTATGGATGATCGCTCTCCTAAGAAGTAAAACTATGGAACAAAAGATAATAAGACTCACAATTATACATCAAAAGGTGAGTTTTCCATTGTTTACTTCCTTCAGAAAGGTGATAATCCATTTGTTAGATTAGATTTAGTGATTATTGGATTTCAGTCGATCTCTTTTGAGGCTGCCGTGCAACATTAAATATGTGCTATCTTCTAAAAACCCTGCATACAAAATGACATTTCAGCATTTAAACATTTTATTACTCAACTCTGAGATTAAATAAGGGATGAACCTGGGAGTTTCACATAATCATATGGGATTCAAGTGAGAGCCAATTTTGTCGAGTATGGCAGACCATTTCATCCTCTAATTATGTTGTTATTTGATTATTAAAATAGGACTTTAGATAATCCATGATCAGTGCATTGTGATTCCACGATATGGCAGGCAATTATTATAGACCATCGAAATATGAATTACGTAGCTAAAATATTTAAATTAATCACAACAGCATCGTTCTCGAGTCTTGTTTGGAGCCACCTTAGGGAACTGGATGATGCTACATGAACTCATTATTTGATTATTTAAATATATAAAACAATGTTTACATCATCCATGACACCTGGAATTTGGAGCCAGAGATAATCTAATTACAAAATTAAAGTATATAAATTGACAATTCATGTTAATACCCCAGATAATGTAAATATCTCTATAGTTATGTAAACAAAAAATCCTCCATTAACTTCACAAAAGCTCCCTCTTGTGGAGTTAATGTGCAATATCATCACATTTTAGGATTCATTGTTACACTTGATGATGTTGGCATTCTTCATGACTACAGCCTGGCCATGCTTCCCTTCCAGTTAAGTGCTACATCACCACTTTATTAAGACAGTTAGCTATTACTGACACCACCCACTTGTTTAATGTTTATTCATTTAATTATGAACATCTGTCATTATGTATTCAGTGATCCCTGAAGTTTGGGCCTCCTTACACTTCCTTAGCTGTTAAACTAGGAAATTGAATGATAATTCATCATTTAATTAACGAATTTAAAATACAGGTGATGTTATGGACCATAAGTCCCTTTTGGAGTCAGATTTTGGGAGTTGATGTAACATCATCTCATTACTTCATCATTTAGCTATATGAATAGATCTTTACATCAGCGATAGGTTTAGGACTTTGGTGCCACTTTGTCAGCGTTAATATAAAATGCCCACTAAGTAACTATCAATTTAATTTTTTAAACACATCTTTATTCCAGGAAGAGATCAATCTGACTACTCCATGTGGGATTTACGTATGCCCCACCATGTCATTATTCAATCATTTTTCATTGTTACATTAATTATTTAAATCGATGAAGAAGTTGTTATTCTTGACTGGGGTCTGGCCATTCTTCCACGGAGTTAATCGTGTAGCATTATTTAATTATCTAAGTACTACTTCCTTGACAATCACTGGAGTTTGTTTCCATCTTATGAACATTAAGTAAGCAGGGCTATCAATTTATTAACGTATTTGTTTGTGTAAGTAATGATGGTGTCATCCATCATTTGGCTGCTGTGGGACTGACACAGCAGGAGATCGGCACCAGAAGCAGTGCCCAGAGAATGGGGGACACTTCCTTATACAGTGACTACTGATTATGCAATAGTAGATTTTTAACAATCGAATGATTACACGATTTTTAAAAAACTGTACTGTTTCGCATCATCAGTTTCTGAAAGGTTGCAACAGAACTGACCCATGAAGGACACAATGACCACCGATTTTAAAAATGCAATAAAAGAATAATCTCCTGATCAGGGAATCTCATCTAATGAACTCTGTCGGGCTTACATGACATACCACCAACAATAAATAACTCTAAATAACCATAATAAAAAGCAGTGTACAGGACTTAATAGAGAACTGTCAATTGAGGAATCAAAATGACTGAAAGAAACAGAAGACACTGCTTAAAATCCTTAGTTATCATCCCAATGGAAATCTAAACAACGCTGAAAAACCATAGCATCAAGTTCCTCTAAAGGTCAGAGAATGAAGAGGAGCTTATTTTATTTACAATAAAGAGAATAGGTTTATGGTAGAAGCGAATAGATGTATTGTTTCCATTCTAGAAATTAGAAAATTGAAGCATAGAAAACAGGTTTAAAATACTCATCATTGTACTTGAATGTCATAAGATGCTTTCGTTGTCATGCTTATGTCACAATAGGCATGTTGTAGCTTGAGAGACCGGTAAACATGTGTAAGTCAAAAGAAAGAGCCCTGCTTTGTTTTTGTGAGAAACTGGCTGTGTCCCGTTAATGCTTTCCTGGCCCTTGGCCTCCAGTCAGGACCTCTGCAGCCACTTTTTCTAAGGCTTCTCTTTTCCCTCCTGTGTTTGGTTGTGAACTTATTTTGATTGAGGATTTACTTGTCACCCCATGTTGACATGTCACGTTATTGCATTAAGGAAAACCTAGGAGAAAGCAAACAAGCAAGTGTATTCCGATAGGTCACAGATGTCCTACTCAGATTTCAAAGAAAAGCAGGGGAGCAGACTTAGGGTGGAGAATGGGGAACAGATATGTTCATGGGGGAGGGAGGGGGTTTCTTGGCATTTGGGCCTCAGTGAGATGCTAGATTTGGGTATTTCGCTCAGGTAAGGGTAGTTCCTGAGACTTGTGGGGAGATTCTTGTCCCACTGCTGTCTCCAGGAAATCCTGTGGACTTTTGCTAACACTCTGATTCTCTGATTATAAGTGACTGTAACAACAAAGAGAATAACTCTGCTCTGAGAACTGTTGCCACAGTGTCTCTAGGGGACAGGTTTGCTTTGGTCTGTAAATTCCCCAAAGGCAAGCTGAGACTATGTAAATTAAAGAAGTTGAGCCAGTGACAAGCAACTCTGTGGTTTTATTTGACTTTCCAAAACACATGTCCATCAACATGTCCCGGGCAGCACATGATTAAAGCGAAGCAACAGTCACTGTGTGCTATGTTTTAATTGCTGTAGCGTGTGCTGGGGTGAGGAATTGGAGCTACTGGCTGTACTTTTTTTTTTTTTAACCTTCAGCTATTTTCTTTGATTCATCAGAGTTTTATTTTAAGCCAGAATCACACAGTGTAGCAAAGTCTAGCCTCAAACTCACTATCCTCCTGTCTCAGCCTTCTAGAATGACAGGCTTGTACTATCATACACAGCTTTGCCGGAATTTCTAAGAACACAAAATAGGAGCCAATAGGCATTCTGAGCTGAGCTGAGCTTTCCCCCTTGGAAAAGTCATTTTCTTTGGCTCCCACTTTACTCAGCTATAAAATGAGGAACTTAAGCTAGGAAGTCTTCCACTTCTGAGTTTGACCATTCCAAGGGCTTGGGGTTTTTGTTTGTTTGTTTGGTTGGTTGGTTTTTGGTTTTGGGGTTTTTTGTTTGTTTGGTTGGTTGTTTGGTTGGTTTTGTTTTTCCTGTCTTAGAATCAGTTTTGAAGATTTTTATATTTTATTTTCATTTTATGTGTATAGGTGTTTTGCCTGTGTACATATTTGTGTACCACATGCATGTCTGGTGCCTGAGGAGGCCAGGAGAAGGTGTCAGATCCCTGAGGAACTGGAATAGCTGCCATTTGGGTGCTGGGAATTTGGGTGCTTTGGAAGAGCAGTCAAGGCTCTTAACTGATGGGCCATCCCTCCCGTCCCTTGAATGCATTTTTTTATCAAATTTTGAGCAAAGATATATTCCACGTGCTCCTCTGGTTATCATTTTGCACATGGTGTTAGGTTGTCTTGATGCTATGCTACCATGTAGAATTCTAGAATGACTTCAGCTGGTCAGAGTACTCAATATCCAGTCAGCTTTTGTTGTTAGTTTTCTTAAGTAGTGATACTGTTAGGAGAATGTAAATGCTCTTCTAAAATTTATTTCATCAAATAGATATTAACAGATATTGATGAAGAAAGAATAATTGCAACTTTTATGCACTGCTGCTAAAAATGTAAAATGTTCAACTAATACAGGAGATAAGAAGGCTACAACAAAGCACGTGACCTAGCAACACTACCACTCTTTATTCCTAGGAAAGGTTCTCTCCATGTAGAACTTTTATGCAAGTGTTCAGAGCAGCATTGTTGGTAATGTCTAAAACATGGAAGCACTCCACACATCAACCCATGAATAATCTGTGGCAAATATATCCAGTTTAGCAGGTAAAGTAACAAAGTCCCCAAGCACACAACCTGACAGATGGATTCTGATACCAGTGGACTGCAGAAGGCACCAGGCACAAGCTGCCATCATCTCGTGTCTATAATGTGTCTAGAAATGAAGTATATGGTGGTTTCTGGTGCTAGGCTGAACAAAACTGGACACTTAAAACCACTGACGTGTATATGATCTTAAAATGAGAATCATATGGCATAGGAATTTACATTGCATTAGAGCTGTTAAAACTAAAACCTATGAACCCATTTAAGACCCTGTGCTATACCTAGAAGAGTCACCCTGTAGATCATCCCTTCTTCAGATCCCACACTGGGCTCTGTCCCTCCCTGAGTGTGTGTGTGTGTGTTGTTGTTGTTGTTGTTTTTTACTGTACAGTCTAGGTTGACATACTCATTAGCCTCCTGCCTCGGCCTCCTCAGTGTTGACGTTACATAACTTTCATGTTTTAATGTTGGAAAGTCACCTCCTTAGGTGACTGTTCTCAGTGAAGGGACATGCCCATCCCCTGCACAGCCAGATCATTCTGCCCATTTCAACTCAACACACTCAACTCTATCTGAAAGGCCTTTTACCTCACTTACTTATCCTGTGTCTCCCAACTGAGGTAACTGTCTTATCAATTCTTACATGCCCTGGGCCCTCCTCAGTTCTGGGTATGTGAGCATCCTTTTCCTATGCATTGGGAGGATGAGTGAGCTATGTTTATTAGCTTGGGATGGATGTCTACTTCTGTTCCAAGAGTTCCAGTATTGGGAATGGCTAACAGCTTTTGCCTGAGAGCATTCATTTCCTGTCTCCCATGTTTCTAGTGATACAGAAGAAACTGAAATGTGTTGACCTTAATCCTAAAGGAGGCCCAGATGAATGAGGGGAAAGTAACTTTGAAAATGTAATCTAATTATAAATTTGCAAAATATGCTACACTTTGATTTACTCATATCTGTTATGTCTCTGACATAATTTTTTAATTTATAGTTTTAAAGTTACATACTCTAGTTTTGTTGTCTTTGATTTTTCCTTTGTTCTGTAGCATCATTGGCAGCCCTGTGTGTGAATTTGTTCTCATAAGCATACAACAGACACACACCTGTCAGTTCTCAATTCAAGTCCCATAGCCTCTAAGGTGTCAAATTGGGTTTCAGAAGCCCCTTCCTGGAAGTTTGATGCTTCTATGCCAGCCTCAATAGAGAAAACCCTTCTTCTTACAACTCTCAGGAATTCTGGGAAGCATACTAGATGCCAGCTTCCTAGCACCCTCCCTCCCACCTGAGAAGTGGGGAGCCCTAAGAACAAGCAGCGCAGGCTCTACTGACCTCCCCACCTTAGCAGGGTGTCTCTTTTGACTCTGGTGTGCAAAGGCACCGGCACTGTAGTCCCACACGAAACCATGGGGGGAAGGAGGGAAACTCTGGAACAGAGCTTTTCCTTTTGCTGGGATCCACACCTCTGCTTTTCAGGAGGGATTGCTTTTTGGATTTGAGGGAAAAACAAAACCAACAGCAAAAGATGTTACCCTTTCGTGGGCTCAGAACCAGCTGCTCTGAGGTGCTACAACTTAGCACACATTGGTACCAGAGATGAAACATTAGTGAAAAAGAAGGTGTTTCTGTGATCCCTGGGTCAGCTCATGAATTCCTAGGTGGGGATTCTGGGAAGGAGAGAGATTTTAACTGACATCAGTTACTGTGCTGAAGCAATTTATGTTACTTGTCATCCAATGTCACTCAAATTATGGGCAACAATCTTGCTGTTAAAAAAAAATAATCTTGTCATATAATACACTTTTCCTCTTTTAAAACATAGGGAGATGTGGCCTTCAGGGTGCCACGTTTAATGTTTGTACATTAAGGAGGCTACACTGGAGTAGAAATGATAGTTGCTGGCTGTTCTCATTCATGATGGGATAAAATATGATCATATATAACTCATACATTTGTATACATCACATTTTTTTCCAGAAATTTTCCCTACAAAGTTTTTGCTAAAACATACCAACACTGATTTTACTTTTAGTTTTGAATAATACACTGCTGTTCATTATAGCTTTTTAAAATAAGCTTGCAAAAATATTTGCTTATCTTTACTTAAAATGCTATAATGTTAGGGGGAAACATTACTAAAAGATGAAAAGTAGGCTGGGCACAGTGACAAATGGCTGTGATCCCAGAACATAGGAGGGAAAAACAGGAGGGTCATGTGTTAAAGGCCAGCCAGGCCTATGTAGTAAGACCCTGTCTTACAAAGTCAAGGGCTGATGATGTAGCTCATTGGTGGAGTGCCTACCTCACATGTGCAAAGCCCTTGTGCCCAGCCTTCCCCCTCCAAATGTAGCATGCAAAGCACCAGACTGGTCCATGCTGGGTTATTCTATGAACCTAACTATCTTGCACATCAGGCTTGGTATTTGTTCATCCTAACCCTGAGCTAAGCTGTCATGGAAGTGGAACATGACCATGGAGTGAGTATGATCAACATCAGGCAACACACACCACTTAATATGTTGATAGCCATTCAAGGAGAGGACTGATTTCAAAGTGGGACACTTCACAGATGCACATGACAGCCATTTTTGTTGTGCTGCTGGCCATCAACTCCAGTGTGATAGAGCATTCCTGGACTATATACACACTGTATATAACTTCATATTATTAACTGTATTAACATAATAATATCCATGAAATATATCTGTGTCCCAAATACCATGCTAATACACACATGATCCTATGGTTTGCTTTAACCCTCATGAGGAGATGTTATTGCTGCATTTACCGATGAGGAAACATAAAGAGAATAGAAGTGAAACCCTGTTCCAGGCTTACCCAGCCAGCTCTCTTGCATGCAGTAGTGATATGTAGTGTTTGTTAATCAACTGAATACTGGCATTAAAGATACAGAAAGGATCAAATACAACATTTCAGATGTGAAGGCACCCAGACTGGGGAGGTGTGGCAATTGTTTGCTTAGGACTATAGGCAAACATTAATATATATATATATATATATATAAACGAACAAGAATGTACTTATGAGAGGTGTCCCAGAGAAGAACTTTTAAAGGATGAGTCTAGCATTCTCTGCGAGTACTCATTAATTATTAGGGTCTTTGATGACATAGACACCACCATTTCTCAGAAATTTCTTCTCAGGGAAGTTTATAAACATCAAATAATTTTCCTAATGGATCATCCTCAAATGTGTTTGTATGAGCTTCTCTGGGACACATAATGGAGAAATAGCTGAAAGGGATTTCAAAGGGATTTTTTAGGACAGAATTTCAATTACAGAGAAGTAATTTCCATTTCTAGCTCACTAAGCTTTATTTCAGACTAATGCAGTTCCAAGATCCATATCCTTTCTCCCCTTATTTCAACATATATTTTGAATATGAAAATCTTATGTCAAAACTTAGCTGAAGCCTTCATTGGGCTTTTTAAAGGCTAAGTAAGAATTCTGTTTCTAGGAATAAAAAGATTTGGATCAGAAAGAGGCTTTGCTGGGGAGAGTCCCTTCTCAGGATGGTAGTGCAGCCAGTCTTTAATCATATTTTTGTTGATTATTTATTAGTTTCCCCATAAAATCAAAGACTCAGTAACGTAAAATGTGTTTTCCCTAAGATATTTTACAAATCAGAATTCACAACAAGGAAATAATGGAAATAATATAAATTTGGTGTGGACTAATTGGGAAATCAAATGTCTTTCTCTAGTCAGTGGCCTACAGGGAAATGGCTAAGTGACCCAACTGGCCCCATTGTACCAGCCACACTCTGTCTAGACAGAAATCAAATGCCACTAGCAGATAAAGCGAGTGCTTTGTCAGTAAATCCAGACTATTTGAAGTGAAAGGGTGGGCTCCTTGCAAGCTGTTCTATGAACACACCCTGAACCACAGTGGGGATTGATGAAACCCAATCCGTGTGTATTCCAGTCACCAGCCTTGAGCTTGTGTAATGCAAGCCATCACGGTTGCCACTGTGAGTAATGTGAAGGCAGCTTGCTGTCCTCAGCTGTGGGGCTCCCTGGCCAAGGAAGCTTTGGTCAATAGTGGGTTTGCTGTCAGGAAGCCAGACTTCAGCTCACTTCCTAGTGACCAGGAGGCTTGCCAAATGTATTGACTTACAGAGATGCTCCCAACCAAATAAATGAAAAAGGTACTGAGGAATCTGCTTGGTAACATACAGAGGAAAGAGGATCAGTCTCATTCCTTGAGGCCACTGTGGTCTTAGGGGACTGGAGCCTTGCACATAACTCCCATTGTCTTGGATATGGCCTTAGCAAAGAGCATGGTTGGGAAGAGTTCTGATGTGAGTTAGCTGTTGCTTCTCTACTCAAGTTGCAAGGTACTTGAAGTCTGGCCCTGAATAGAACTCTAACAAATATAAGCCCTCAGCTCATTCTGTAATCTAAGTCTAGACTTGCTGCAGGGAGTGTTTGAGAGCTCCATTCGTTTCCTGAGACATGCACGGTGTGATGCTGTTAAGAAGGAGTGCAGACATGTCCTGTTCAGCTGTCCTTCACTCTAAGGAGTCTGCTTTTTCTCTCACTGATTTCTTGACTCTTTATCACTGTCCAGGGCTCATAGACTTGAGCTCTGATGTTTTCCAGTTATTTCTTGGACTTTTGTGGTTTGTTTCTTTGATAATATGACTTTCCTTTATCATTTGAAAAGATGTTCAGTGGTCCTATGAGGTAGTCCAGTGTCATTTGGAAATTCACACAACCCTCCAGCAAAGTTTGTCAGAGGCCAAAAGGAAACACTGGAGTGTAGAAAACTACAGTTCATGAGCACTATCTAAAAAAGGTTTCCCAAAAAATTTTGACCAAAGAAAACCCTCATCTTTCACCGTCACTTAATATGCTCTGATGCGCAAAGTTACCAGTACCACTTGACCTGTTTGAAGGAAGTGCTACATTGCCAGCTTTTTGTTCCTTCTAGGAGTTGTCATTTTTTTCTCGTCCCACTATGCAGTTATTTCCAAAGGCTTGGATTTTACTTTTCAAATATCTATCATCCAGAGTGTGATAACGACAAAACCACTGGAGCTTGCCAACCAGTTTGGAGGCCCTGTGAGAAAAAGGCTACCATCCTAGACCCTGCACAGCACTGAGCCCTGGGCCCTTATACTATGGGTAGGAGTCTGTGCCTGGCTTCTTCTATTACTGTTGTGATTATGGTGGTTTAACCAAGTGGAGATGGACCCCAGCAAAAACATTCTGCAGGACATGTCAACGGGAGATGAATTTGACTGGAAGCAGTATAAATGTTTGGGAAAATTTCTGACTTTTCTGTACTTAAAATGATTTTGAAAAAAAAAAGCTTTTTTTTTTTTGTTTTCAGTTCATCAAATTGTACTCTTAGGTTGTATAAATATATCTCAATTAAATAAGTATGTATAAATTATAACTATGTATTATATATTTGCAATATATTTAATAAGCAAGCTAAGAGATAGGTTAAAAGGATTTGAGTGTAGTAGGAAAGGCAACATATGAACAACAAGATGAACAGATTGAGGCTTGCAAAAGGTAGATGCACTATTTCTAAGATGATGTATCCTAAGAGTCTAGTTCCAGCCTGAGTTTACCCAGGTCTCTCCCTGAACTTGTGACAACAGGATCTGCCAGCACAAGATGCTGGCTCCTCATCACAATCCTTTCTCAGCTGCCTTCAAAATCTGCTTCTGGCATTATGCTCTGCCTTGGCCTCATCATCTCCTCAGCTTTCATGTTGCTTTTGTCTTAACACAGCCCACTGTCTTAGGAAAAAAACTGAGCTAGGGTCATAGTTGAAGGTTTAGCTATAAAAGGATGTTTCCCACATGCCAGTGGGGACATAAGCCTGATTTTTACTGTCCTGGTAAACACTGCCCCCTTCCCCAAGTTAGAGATCCTTGAATTCCTATAACCAACCCATTTAGCCTCTACTGTCTTTTTAGTTGTGGCAGAGTGCTGATTCTTTGGCATTAATACAGGTCCTTACCCTTCACCCTATATGTTTGTAAGTCATCAGTGAAACACACTGGGAAGCAACACAGCAAGCTCCAACTCAGTTGCAGTAGTAAGAAGACAAACCTGGCTTTTGAGGTCAGTCTGTTGACAACAGCATTTTTGCAGCCAATTCCTCTTCACTATTCTCTGCCTCCTGATTTTTATGAAGGCAAGTGACTCAAGACAATGCAAATCACAGAATTTTAAATAGCTGAATTCCTAGGTGATTTTTGAATGGAAACAAAGATAACCTTGTTCGACAGTGAATTTGTGCCCCTGGGTGAGTGTCCAGGTGTTCTTTCAACTGGACTGTGAGACTAATTTCTTCCTGACCCCTGGAAGGCAGCTGAAGCAGTGGGCAGCTGGTACATCTTCAATCTTGCATACCGACATCTTTCTCTGATTCACAGATTTCCTTTATCCCCAGCACTTCCTCTGGTATGTGCATCTCCGACAGTAAGTGATATGTCTTCTTGGATTTGGGCATTTTGAAACTGCAGGTCCTGGGCAAGGAGGGGAAGGGAACAGGAGATGGCTGCTTACCGGACTGTTTCCAAAGAGAACCCCCCACGCACTTCCATCTCACCCGCCTCTGCTTCCTGAGCATCCACTAAGGGAGTGACATTGGAGTAATTGAGGGTGGCATTATGAGCATAAATTCTTTGAATATTTAAATGATGCACAATGAATCCAAGAGAAAACAAAATTAATTTATGTCCAGTTGTAATTTCCATGACTGGACACATAAAGTAAAATGCTGTGGAAACTCTTAATGAGAGGAGAAATTTCTCTGGGAAAGTTCCTGATGACTGTCACTTGCAAAGCGGCACTATTTCTTACAAAAAGGGTGGTATGGGGCTTTGGGGGGCCACCAAGTACACCTGGATATGAGCCATCAGAAGCCTATCCCTGACAGCCTGGTGATCTCAGTGCCAGGTCATGCCCATAATTTATTTTCCTAAATTGCAGCACCAGGAAAGATTTCATATGTGCCAAAAGGGTATTTGAAGGTTATATGTACGTGTGAGAGAACCTGTGGTGACTTAGAATCTATCCACTTTGGTCACCTTGTGCCTGTTGGTTCTTCTGGTGTGACCAGCATTCTCTCTAGCACTTCAGTATTTCATGGAAAAGACATTTGTCTTTGCTGGTCACATATGTGCTCTGGCTTACAAAAATCCCTGAGGCCTTCCATGAAGTGTACTGTCCTAGAGGCAAAGAACTATACTCTAAGGCAAACTGGGGACCCTCCCCCTTTAGCCTTGTGCATGTGGAAATTTCATTTGAACAGGTTTCTGTATGGAACAGAAGCCTGGCTTTGGCTGGCAGCTCCATCTCTTGAGCAGTTCCTAGGTTATTGCTATTGCATCTGAATTTATGCTTTTGTGTAATTCTCAAAACAACCCTGGAGGTAGGAGGCAGTTATAGTTCCCACTTCCTGTATGTGGAAACAGGCTTGGATGTAATGATGTTAGTAGAGTTACTCACGCAGTCTAGGGAGTTGTAAAAATTGAATGTTCTACATGAAAATAGACTTCTGGCTTAGTAAGCACAAAGAGCAGGTGAGGTTACCTTCTACCCAGCCACAATTGCTTGGCAAGAAGGGTGGCTTCCCATTTTAAAGGATGTCTCTTGCTCCATGGCCTCTACCCTCACACAGACTTGCCTTACCCTCTGGTTGACTGACTTTGGGGCATTGTGCTCCGCAGTGACTGTCCAGAGACACTCTCTAGTTCTGCCCCTGTGGCAAGCTGTGTGCCTTCACGCTTTTTGCTAGCACAATGCTTCAGTGTCTCCAAACAGGCTTACTCGGAGCCACAGCACCAGACTTTACCCTCCTACCTGTCTCTCTCTTCCTAAACAAGGACATTCTGAAGAATGTCCCAACCAAGTGGGACATCTAAGATGTGTAGACCTTTATCTCTCCTCCCAGCTGATGGCACTCAGAGTGCTAGGTTGACAGCAACTAGGATCATGACTGCATCTTCAGGCTTTGGCACAGCTTTACTTGGCCATCGTTGACAGACTCTCAGCCTCTGTGCATGGCAGAATGAAATACAACTCTCATATCCCAGAATGGAAAGGAGGCTACAGGCAGCCACATGTCTCCTTCCTAAACTGGAGATCTGTAGATGGTAATGGGCTGGCTTTTCTAGGAACTCCATCTTGAGTATTTGTTCTATGTTGGACCAAAGCCTTGCATTATGGGGAAGATAATGAATGTCGTTCACCAGGGGTACTCCTGTCAGGGGTGTGCCCATGCAGTAACTCATGAATGCAAAGCTTGAGTACTTTATGCCATTAAAGTCTCAAGATAGAATTAGACATGTAATCACACTTGCCCATGTTTTGTCATTTATGATAATTATGGTGGTAATAATCTGTGTATTGTTGGGATGGAGCAGTCAGAAGCATCCATCAATTTTTTTATCAACACCAAATCAAGTTGATACTTCATCTTTGCTGCAAAAATATAGATTGCACCAATTAGTCTAAAGAAATTGGGCAGTCATTAGCAATGGAACAATCAGTTAGTCTGTATAACATTTTGGGTCCCGCTGATGCCAACCATCCCTCTTAATTATATGGGATACAGGTGCTTCTTTAGGGCTCAACAGTGGCGTCATTGGCTTAGATTACACACTACCTTTGTCCCAGACTTCATTTTAAAGACCACATTAATTCCTCCCAACCCTCACCCCACACCCTCCACTGCTCCCAGGCAAATTTATTTATTCCAAAGCATAACATTTGAATCAAGGCATTTGACATTTTCTTTCTTGATTAGGAATAGGGAGCTTCCCCATGGAGTTCTTTCAGGGATGGGATGTTACTTTGCCATGCTGTGTGTCCTAACTGCTTTTGATTTGCACCTTCCCCAAACCATGCAATAAAATCACTGGGCACACAGGGCAGGGGTGGGCTGGAGAAAGGTGCAAATACATACCAAAATCATCATCATCATCACAAATGCCAGGCTTTAAAAGAAGAATCCAACTCATTGTGAAGAAAGCCTAATGCTAATGAGTTTTCTACATCTACCTCAAGTCTTTTCCTCAGGCTAGCCCAGTCCTGCTGTCCACATATTTCCAATCATCCTTGCCCACAAGTTGTTCCAAGTTGGTGAATAATGCAACAAGGCATGTTTCATATGTAAGGGGGTTTTCTATTTATGAAATTGGAAGGAAAATAAAACAGTAGGATGTCCTCTAGTCTCCTAACATCAGCACCACTCTAAAAACTTTATAAGTTATCTCTTCACACTCTTAAATATACATCCTGTCTATTGCTGTTGTTACTACAGAATTCCATTTTTCACTTCTGTAACAGTTTTAATCAATGCATAGTGTTCTATCAGGTATATATTGTTGGGCTTAATAATATTAATTTTAATAAAATTAAAAAGTTGCCACACAGCAGAGGGAACAACTAGCCAAGTAAGAAGACAGCCTGCAAAGTACTCTGCTAACTGTACATCTGACAGAGAAGTCACATAGAGAATATATAAAGATATATATATATATATATATATATATATATATATATTGTCAGTAAAACAAACCATCCAGTCAGAAAATGAGCAAATACTTCTCAGAGATGAAATACATGTGGCCAGTATACATGAGAATAAGTTTAATATCCTTAGCCATCAGGGAAATGCAAATTAGAACAATATTGAGATTCCATCTGTCATTAGGAAGTGGCAGTGTCTAGGGATGTAGTTCAGTTGGTAGAATATTTGCTTAGCCCACAAAAAACTGTGAGTGCAGGTCCCAGCACCACATAAAACAACCCCTATAACCCCAACACTCAAGAGATGAAGGCAGAGTATTGGAAGTTCAGGGTCATATTTGACTACATAGGGCGTTCTGGCCAGCCTCAGATATGTAAGACCTATCTCAAAAAATACAGCCCAAAGGGAAAGAAAATAACAAATGCTGACAAAGATGTTGGTGTTGGCCTCATACACTTCTAGTAGTGGCAGTTAAATTGGTATGGACGTCAATGTAGGGGTTCCTTAAGAAAACTAACTGGGGCTAGGCAGTGGTGGTGCACACTGTTAGTGCCAGCACTCAGGAAGCAGAGGCAGGCAGATTTCTAAGTTCCAGGACAATTAGGGCTACATAGAGAAACCTTATCTCAAAAGGGAAGGAGAAGGAGGAGAGGAGGAAGAAGAGGAGGGGAGTGAGAAGGAAGGAAGGAAGAAAGGAAGGAAGGGAGGGAGGGAGGAAGGAAGGAAGGAATGAAGCAAGAGAAAGGAAGAATGCTAACTAGGATCAATCTTTACCCATCCAGGACTATACACAAAGGATCTAAGTCAGAAAACCCTATAGAGGGATACCTACAGAGCCATAGTTAGAACTGCAGCACTGTTCACAACAGACATGTTACAGAATCATCCTAGGTGCCCACCAACAGATTAATGGATTAACAAACACTCCACTGTGATAGGTATACACAGTGGAGTCCTACTCAGCCATAAAGAAGAACAAGTTTGCAGTAAAATGGATGGAAATGGAGGCAACTGCATAAATGGAATACCAGACTCAGAATGGCATTACCATGTTTTCTCTCATATGTAGATCCTAGATTTCAGTGTGTGTGTGTGTGTGTGTGTGTGTGTGTGTTGGTGTGGTGGTGTGTGTGATGAAAGTACAAACGAAAGTGGGAGATTAAAGGGGACTGAGGGAGGGAAATAAAAAGTAAGGCATGGGTTGAATATGAATGAAAAAAAAGTATATAAACCCATCACCCTCTGTAGTGAATATCTGTCTATAGAGCTATCTATACCTATGTATTTACAATGGCTTGGATGTTTCCCTGGGATTGAATGTCTAACCTGAAATACCTGGTCAAAATTCATATCTTTTTTTGTAACTCTTAATACTTATTGACAAACTGCTTATCAAAAAGATTATACCCATTTAAAGCCTTCATTCACCATTCCAATTAAATTGGAATTCAGACTCTAACTTTATTTTAGTGAATGAGATTTAAATTCAGTTGTGTTGACCTGCTCATAGTTGCTGACCACTACTCCTCCACTGAGGACAAATAGGCATGGTATCAAACTGTGCCCTGACTCAACTAGGCATAAACATGGGCAGTCATTATCTTGCATTACAGTAAATTCAGAAGTGGGACAGCAGTTGGACCAGTGATGTCACAGCAGACCTGTGCTCTTCAAGTTTGGCCATTATGGACTTCACCCTGGTGGTGACTTCCTTTGTGTTTCCAAAGGCTGCACTAGCTTCAGGCATCATATCAAATGCAGACACCACAAGATTAGGATACCACCCCCTCCTAGTGTGTCTCCTCAGAAGTGAAGAAGTTATTCCTCAAAGTTCCAGTTGGCACTTCCTCTGCTCTCACCATGAAGTCTGAGTCTTATGTCAGCTCTTACACTAAACACTGTCACAGGAAATGGTAGTGGTGGGAAGGTAATAACTGCTGCGACCCACAACCCCCCCATGGGGGGGGGCCAGGGGGGGGGGGGGCGGGCGGGGGGGGGGGGGGGGGGGGGGGGGGGGGCGCCCCCCCTTCCGGCCGCGGCCGGGCAGGGGGGGGGCCGGTTAATTTTCCGGTGTTTTCCTCTCTCGGGTTTAAATTTTTTTTCCCCGAAAAAAAATTTTTTCCCCCCATTTTGTTTATCCTGATCCTTATTTACCGCTATAGTAGTGCCATTAACCAAGAAGTTTATCTGGATTATTATTAACCAAGAAGTTCATCTGGATTCAACAATGAAGTCAACATACTCTTGAGTATTCAGAGAGAATGGGGGGGGGGTACCTGTCACAGGTACCATGAGTATTTCCTTCCATTTTTGCCATAATCAGGCCAACTTTAAAATCCCTAAGTAACCATTATGAATTCAAAGAATCTTTGCAAAAGCAGCTGGCTCTCAGCAGAATTGGGCCTTGCCCTGCATAGAAGGTTCTTGTAGCCGGGCACATGCTTTAATTTAAAGACATTGCTTTAATGTCTTCCCAAAACCTCCCTTGGTGTTTCAGCACACAGATCTCATATGAGAAACGGATTGGATCTCCACCTTTCCCTTTGGAGGATTCTAACTGCTGGTGCCATAAAGCTGTCCAGCTTCCACTGGATAGTAGTTTGCAGCCTCATGAACAGGTCTTGCTCTGCAGTTTGGATCACACAGCCTCCAGGCATCTTACTCCATTTGCACAAGCCCAAGATTTGGTCCTGGTATCACTCATTAGCACCTCCAGTGAAAGGCCTGGAAGGCAGGAAAAGGAGCGGTTGAAGAACTCAGAACAGTAAGTCCTTGCTTCATCTAATTGAAGAAATGGCTGAAATTGCCATCTCAAAGATATTAGGAAACTATCGGATTCATACACATTTGCCACCAATGTGTACAAGTTAGTATTACATTTTAGAGTAAATTGCATAGACAACAACAAAGGATGGAGGAGGACGGGCCTATTACTGGCCTGGATAAAACCATCAGAGATGTTGTATGTCTTAGTTTGCATTCTGAATTCATGACTTGTAGAGAAACTGTGTCTTCCTGACTTACAATATGATTTGGCACTAGAATTCCTAAGGAGTCTTAGACCAGAGTGATCCACTCCTTTACCTTGTAAAACTCAGCCCCAAATGTTCCCATTTCCTCTCACACTGCAGAAAGTCAGTACTTTTGGTAGGTAGAGATTGGGGGGGGAGTGGGAGGCAGGGGAGGCTAACTACTGTACTGACAAACCTTATGTTTTATAGTTTCACAAAGATTTTTACAACATGATTGCATGTTCTAATTATGAGATTACATATATTTCCACCACTTAGATAATCAGATGCAATTAGACTACCAGAATAGACAGTGATAAAAGTTACTTGAAGCAAAAATTACACTATAAAACATTATTTCAGAAAGGCTTTTGGAATCAATGCATCACAGACCCCGACAAGAGATAGAAGGAGGTGATTATAATATTGTTCAAGTAGCTAGCCATAACCTGCCAGCTTGCCAAAGCAAGGATTCCTTGTTTTATTGTGCAAGATCCGTTTTTGAAAGCTACTATCTAATTCCAGGCACATGTTTCCTGGTACACGCATATCACAGATCCTTGTGCAGATACTCCTTGAGACCTAACCTTCCCACTGTCTGTCTGTCTTTCCCATCTTACCTTTTTTTTTTTTTTTTCATTTGAGAAAGTAGGTAATGGGAAGAAAAAGAGTTGATGCATTGCCCACTGAAGGATCTGTGGATCCAAATGTCAGGGGCTGCCGGTTTAAGAGTCCACGCACTCCTTAAAATTGCACGACTCCTCAGAGAGTGGCCTGGAACATTGTCAAGGTCCAATAGGTCTTTGGGCCTTTAATAAAAACTATAAGGTGTTAAAATTGATATGTTAGAGAAAAAGAGGGTGTAAATAAACACAGAACAAGGTGTATGAAAAAGGAGGAGCCTTTCAAATGGGGAATGCATTTATAGACAGTCCTCAGAAACAACATGGTAGTTTATTGCAGCTGGGTTCCCATCCCCAGAATCAAAATAATCCTGAAAAGTCAGCCTCCCCCTTGGATGCTTTAAGCAGACTCTAGTTATTTCCTTGTGCTATCCATAGGAGCTCACCAGATCCTTCCCATTGCTTCATCTTCTGTGTTATCATTATTTAAGAGAGAGAGAGGAGAGGAGAGAGAGAGAAGACACCATAAGACCCCATTGGCTTCCTGATCACCTGTCCCAGAGTGTGGGGGGGGGGTACTTGGCCTTCCCCTGAGTCCAGCGACTCTTTAGAGCTACTTATAGTCCATATGGAGCAAATTAAGAGAAAGGGAGAGGGACAGCCACTGGTTCTGATTGGTTACGGTAGTATTAAAAAAAAAAAAAAAAAAAAGTCAACGACAGCCTTGCCCTGCCTTTGAGAAGATGGATAAAATACTCTTTGAACATACTAGTCTGTTTTTTTTTTTTTTTTTTTTTTAATGTCAGTACAGAAGGGTTGCGTTTCTATTTGGCTTTCCAGACCGGTCTCTTGACCTTCTAATTACTTTATTTGAAACAGCACTGAGGGTATAATAAACATGGAGGTTGACTCTCATTGGCTTTATCATAAATTAAAGCTGCTGCTTTTTGAGGTGAAAGTGGAGGCAGAGTGTTCATTACTGCTCAAGTGATGGCTTGTCAATAGTGGTGCTTTTTAGTTTGATCTAGTCAGCACTTGCTGTGCATTTTGTTGGGCCACTGGGAAATAAATACAACAAGATTATACATTTGGAATACCACAAGAGTTCAGGGGAAGAAAAAAAAACCACAACACAAATGATAAATCATGCGCTTGGTAGAAAGTGACATGCTATCTTGTGCTATTAACAACCAAAGATAATTGCAAGGAATTGTAATTGCAGTTTGCATCTTGCAGTACAGCGTATCCAACATCAATCTTAATAGTGAACAAAGCAGTTTATACTAAAACTTAATTCACCTGGTAACTTTCTGCTGTATACACAGGAGCTAACAGATGTAGCTTTTCAGAAAGTTCAAAGGCATTTGAAATGCGGCAAGCAATGCTAATACCGGAAGCCTTAGAGAAATGCTGCATTAGGACTTGTGATGAAAGAAATGTATGTCATTATCTCTGAGTTTGTGTTTATTTAATAAAATATGCAGTTTGCACATTGGTGAATTTGGTGTTTCTGAATGGGTATGGAATGATGGTTTATTTGGAATCAAAGGCCAAACAGGCTGGCAATTATGCATCTTCAATGAGCCATCTGCATCCTGAGTACATACATTGGAACAGTGTGCACCCCAGTGCTTCAGGGGGTTTGCATGAGGGGGGAACAGCAAGCCGAGGTAACTTTATTCTTGACTTTCCTTAGATTGGATATCTTTGAAGCAAGAAGGGGAGAGCTCCTGGAATTACTTAGGAGAACAAGCATATTTGTTTTGTGAGTTTGACTGATAGCCAGCAGAGCAGTTGAGTGAAATCTCTAAAGTGATTAGGGCTTTCATTCATACACTCTTCTACCTTTTTCATTAATTTATTCCATAATGCTATTTTGCTGTTCTTCTACCAGGGATAATAATCTCACACTCTCTGACCTTCGTGAGTGGATGACCTGGAGACCATACTAATCTTGTTTACTCTCCTGACTGGCCAAACATCATTTACCTTGTCTGGATAAAAAGCCAGGAGTTCTAAGCCACCCCTCCTTCCAGCCCTCAGCTCATCTGTACTGAAGGGCAAGCAGCAGGCTCTCCCACCCATCGTCCAGAGCATCCTCAGCAGTGTCCATTTCTCTTCTTAAGAGCATATTCTCCACCCTTTGAAATTTTGAAAATAAAGGACAAATGGGAGGCACAGGACTCATTCACATCCCACATGCCACATAGCTATTTTTGTTTTGAAAGTTACTTTCCAGCCTCTGCTATGTGAATATATATGACTTAACCTAGAGATGACTGTTGAATGCATATGATTTTGTGTTCAGCTTTTATATATAATGACAACATGTTTCACATAATATTTGATGGTGCATTAATTATGCATTGTAGTTACTGAATAATTTACTAAGTAAATATACCCATTTTATCTTATTCCTCATTATTGAAAAGTTAGGTAGTTCTGTTTCATTTTGATAATATGAAGAATGCTGCGGTGAAAATCTGAGCTTTTCCCATTTAGAGTCTTTCTGTGGAATTTCCATATCACTAAAGTATATTCCTAGATACCTGTAGCCAGTTGCATGGCCACAAGCAATGTGGAAGTATAAATGTTTCTCCCTAGTCATTTTAGAGTTGGTCCTGATTCCTCCATTTTCAAACTAGATTGTATTTTGCAAACTACCTAGCTTCTCTGCCTCAGTTTCCCCATCCAAAGGAGGGATTGGTGATGGCACTTAACCTCCTAAGCTATTGTATTACATCAGTTTATATATTCAAAGTTGGGGCAAAAACGCCTGCCACATAG
The DNA here is from genome assembly GCF_943737965.1 of Phodopus roborovskii. Taxonomy (NCBI): domain Eukaryota; kingdom Metazoa; phylum Chordata; class Mammalia; order Rodentia; family Cricetidae; genus Phodopus; species Phodopus roborovskii. The sequence continues at coordinate 37,189 of NW_026126096.1, read as the reverse complement.
GAATCACTGAAGATAAGTGCTTATTATTCCTGAAATTCATTTTCTCTTCATTTCATATCTCCCCTCGATTAAGTTACAGCTTATAGAACACTGAAGCTAAGGAGCCAGTACATTTGTACATTTTTAGTGAGTCATCATCTAAGGACCTGGACAGTGAAGGCTGTTGCACCTATGAGGGACAGGCTTTGCAATGACCCACTTTGGCATTAGCAACATACAATAGCTACAACTCCAGAACCACCCAAATGGCCTTGAAGCCTGAATTGAAGGCTGGTGGGCCTAATCCTAGAACTTGTGTCTGTTCTGAGCTGTGAGGGCAGCTCCACTCAGACTCTCCTGGGGGGAAGAATTCCTCCAAAGAAACTTAGAGTCCTATTGGCACTGAGGTGACTCCCACCTAGTGCTTGCTGAAACAACTGAGTGCCGCTCATAGACAACTTGGAGAATTGGGTGGCCCAGGAATCTCATTAGTTGGTATAGTGATGAGGACCATACAAAAGGGACTTTTTTTTTTTTTGTAAGAAAGGAATACACAAAAAGTGAGGCAGTCTTTCTGCTCTCTCGGGCTGGGCTCTGCACTGGTGTGGACATGTTTTTTTTTTTTTTTTTTTTTTTTTTTAGCTTCAGCACCTCCTGACCATAGAACTGCTGTTTCCCTGGCCAGAGTCTCATCTGCCTTGTAGGGAGGAAGAAAAGGAAGGAAATGGGAAATGCTTATGACACTAGTCAGTCACCATCTATATACTTCAAGGCACTTCCCCCAGAAGTCCCCGCCCACCAAATCACTCCATTCACTACCACTCACCCTGGCTCCAGCTGCTAACTCCAGGAAGAGTCTGCAGCTGGGTACAGAGCTGCTGTCCCACAAAGGCTGGATTCTAGGAGGGAGGAAGAAGAGAATGGTAGCTATTAGGGAAGGCACCCTGCAGCTGCTGCCAGAGCCTCCCTGTCTGAAGCCTCCTTTCTTCTGCTCTGTGAACTCTCCTGGAGCTTCTGCTGCAGACCAGTGTTGGAGACTAAAGGCCTGAGGCAAGTAATGAGTGCTTTGCAGAGGGAGAGAAAGAAAAGAAGATTGAATGATGAGAACTTCAGGTCATTAAATAAAGTTCCACCATTTTTTTCCTGCCCAAACATTTGCAACAAACTCTGTGGAGTAGGAATCAAAAGGAAATGTGCCTTGCCATTTTTCTTCAGCCTTTTTGCAATGCAACAGGACAATCAATACAGATCTTTGCAGTAATCATATATTGATTTTCCTAGAATATAACTCCATTTAAAGCACTTTTATCCCTGGAGGCTATCAAAGGAGGAAGTAAGTTTCCTTGACCCCATCTGCAGAGCGCAATTGATTAGCACAGTATAGTTATGAGTGTCCAAGAGATGGAGGAGAGAAGTCACTGCAAGGTTAATATCAGCTAAACAGAAACACGATTATAGGACATTAGGCTTTGTGTAAAATCATAAGGTCAGGGTAAGATGGCCATACCATCCAAAGTGCCATAGGAGTGTGAGTGCCTGGCATCTTTGGACTATGCCACTTTAGCCCCCTGTAGCAGCTGAATTCAGGGGACTGAAAGAGACCTAAGTGTATATAGGCAAGGGGGGGTGATAAAGGAATAAGTAATACTATTTTAATTTTTCAGAGTGTGTATGAACTCAGAATATAAGCTTGTATCACATTGAATGTTTATTTCATATAGACCAAGAAGGTTTTAAAAAGATTTATGTGTTTTTAGTTTATGTATGTAAGTGTTTGCCTACACATATATCTGCACCATGGTTCATGCATGCATGGTGCTCTTGGAGGCCAGAAGAAAGTGTCACATCCCTTGGAACTGAGTTATAGACATTTGTGAGCCACCAAGCGGGTGATAGGAACGAGACTCAGGTTCTGTGGAAGAACAGCCCAGTGGTGTTCTTAACCACTGTGGACTTATTCAGTGGAGGCTGGGGATATGCTTAGCATGTTTAGTCTATAGCTCTTAAAAAAACATCAGAAACTAGTTTTAGTGCCTGACTGAACAACCTCACTCCCTCCCCCCATGCTTTTTCTCTCTGTAGACCTTGCACAGATGCCATCATCCCACAGGCCAGGGTACTGGGCAGCACCAATAAGAAAGTCCTGCCTTTGTAGCTAAGATGTCACCAAAGCCAGGCAGAGTACCCCCTGCAACAATCTCAAGTTCCCATTTGTGACTGAAAAGGTGGGAGAGCCCTAGTGGGCTCCTAGTTACAGCATATTGTTTACCATATATTTCTCTAAGTCTCTTACTCACTTTTTATAGGAAAGCTGGCTTCTCACATGCAAACTCTTTAATAAACTAAGAAATTTATGTAGCCTCCTCCTCCTCCTCCTCCTCAGTGTGCTGTGTTGGGTACTGTTATTTTGCTAGTTCATATTTTGTAGTTTTTTTTTTTTTTTGTTTGTTCCTTTTTGTTGTTTTGGGGGTATTTTTGGCTTTGGGCAGAGCAACTAGTACACATTGTCAGATAAAGTATCTTATCTGTCAGCTGCACCCTTGTGAACTAATCATAATTCAATAGGCTTACTAATCAAGATTTGAGATTAATGTTTTGATAGAGCAATCTGATTCTTCTAATCTATCATTAGTTGACAGTTGCTGTGGGCAGAGTGCAGACTTGGCAATAGTCTGCCTGCTTCTGATCGCTTTGGCTGGGCCCCGAAGTTGGGTAGCAGAATTGACTGTAGCAGTGGGCCTGGGCCTTGCAGCGAATAAGGTCTACTCCTCTCTTCCACTCTCCCTCTCCCTCCAGAGTTGGTCAAGTAGAAATATCAGTTCTTGTGAAACCATGTGATCCACATATTGGGAAGCATGTGTCCTTTTGTCTCTTTCACCTGATAACAAAGGTGTACCCAGCTAAGTGACAGATAGACCTCAGGGGGATCTGTTGTGACACTGGCAAACAGTGTACAGAGACAGAAGAGAGATAGAAGTTATTGTTAAATGTTACTGGTTACAACTCCTTTCATGTGTTACTGAAACCCCATGTTACTGAGTCTAGCATTCTTGTTCTTTATAGCATCATTTGTTACATTTGTTCTGTTTGCCTAGATAAATGAAAGCTTTAGCTATACTCTAGCTAATACACATATATTCATATAAATCACATATATTGTATATATTATGTTTCTGATATAAAATCCTAAAATAAGATATTATGGATTGGGGATGTAGTTCAGTGATTAAAACCCTTGCCTGGGATGTACAAGGCCCTGGGTTCAGTCCCCAGCACCTATGACAATGATGATGATGACAATGAGGATGACGTTGATGACATATATTATATCACATAGCTATCACACCATCTCCTGAGGAGTTTATTACCAACTTTCATTCTTGCGCTTGTCTTGTTACTAGTGTAGGATACTTTCTCATTTTAGAAAGTTTGAAAATTCTAGAAGAGTTAAGCAAAGCATTTTTTAATCTTATGTTTCTTTTATTTATTTATGCGGGGGTTGGAGGCATATGTATCATGTGGTGGTCAGAGGACATCTTGCAGGAGTGTGGTCTCTCCTTCCATCCTATGAGTCTGGGGAATCAAACTCACCATGGCAGACTTGGCAGCAAGGGTCCCTCCTTGCTGAGTCATCTCTTAGCTCAAGAAAACAAGTTTAGTTGCCCTCAAATCTGATCAACTCAGTTACTAATGTTAACATCATATAGCCTTATTAAAATCAGAAACCCAAATAAATGAGTAATTGCTTGAAAGAGTTGCCAGTGTAGACCTCCTCCACCTGGCATGTGGCTTTGGACTCTGGAACACCAGGAAACAATCCAGAGGAGCCCAGGAAGAGCCACTCCCTCCCACGGTTTCCCTTTCTGCATGAAAATCACGTGGAGGATCCCTATTGAGGTTGGTGGTGGTTCTCCTGTGTTAGAAGTCACACATGTCACTGCCCTAACACAAGTGCTAGCCACACTTTGAGAGATGTGTAGCGTGGCTGATTTAGACCAGGGGTAGTGGAGACTGACCTAATTAGACTCCAGGTGTAATTACGTAGGCAGTGTAGGCAGCAGTATGCTCTTAGTTAATTAATGTCTGTGCTGAATGTGCCGTAGCACCTGAACAAAGAACAGTTCATGGAGGAAGCCTCTACCCTGCTCTGCCTTTAGAATATCTTTAGTCAAAGTTGTCTTCCTTGTTCCCCTCTTTATGTAGTTGAGACATGAGCAGTAAAGCCAGCTGTTTTCCAGAAACATTCACGCTTTCTCCTCTGTGGACTGCTATTTTATACAGTTACATGTGTCCTTCCTCGTGCCTATAAGGCCCATGTGCCTCTCGTCCTCATTCCTCTCCACTAAGCCCTGCAGTAGTTTCTGTGAAGAGGGACTGATCCTCAGAAGCAGCTAATAGCCCATCAACTCCTGTATGCTATAGACTTCTTTCAGTGACCTGGAACATGAAAGGCAAGAGTATTTCAGGTAGTCGGTGAAATGCTGTATGGAAAGTGTGTGTTGCCCTCACAATGCGTCCCTGGTTCCCAAGAGAGAAAAACCCCATTTTTAGGTTCCACTCTCCTAACACTGTTTCCTTGGTAGCTTCCTCCAGCTTCATTTTTCTCCTAATGTGGCAAATTGTGATCACCTTGCTCACATGGTAAAATGAATGCTGTCATTCTTGCATTCTCTCTGTAAGAACATGCTCAGCTGCTGTAAGGACTCTTCAGATAAGAAGGACTTGCCAGAAGCCTTGGGAACTGGTGAACTGACAGATCACACCATTTTCATCCAGACCTCTCTTCAGCTAAGGGGAAGAAAAGCGCTGGGCTGTCTACTGAAACTCAGTCTCTATTTGCTTATTTAAGCCCCATAAATATCCGGTGTGCTTGTATCATCTTTCACAGCAGTGGTTCTCAACCTTCCAATGCTGCGACCACTCAATACAGTTCTTCACCTTTGACCCAGCCAAAAAAATTATCTTTGCTGCTACTTCATAACTCTCAATTTGCTACTGTTGTGAATCTTTATGTAAATATCTGCTGTGCGGGGTATCTGACATATGACCCCTATAAAACGGTCATTTGACTCTCAGAGGGTCATAGCCTATGGGTTGTTAGCACCACAGCAGTTGGTGTTGACCAAGCACCTTCTGATCTTCTGTACATCTCTTTGGAGCATTGAGAATCCAGAGGAACTAAGACATACCCCTTGTCCCCACAGTTTGCCGTCAGCCTAGGGGAATGAGACATAAAGCACATGCAAGTAAAACACTAGCAGAGGGTTTAACAACAGCCTCAGAGATCCCAGGAGAGAGATAGCACATGATATTGCATGGTTATCAAAGGCACTCTTGGTGTCATTGAAAAGAAAAGGATGATTTTGGATCAGTCTAATAGTAGGAACTCATAAGTACCATCAGAGTCTCCAACATATTAAGAAACAGAAATATTCCATAAGCAAAGGCTTTTGGGGCACTGAGGAGCTACTCAAAAGAAAGAGCACTGTGTCCTGTGTCAAAAGTCTTTTAAGCTAGAGCCCACATTAAAAAAAAAAAAAGGCAAGTGGTGGTGGCACAAACCTTTAATCTAGCACTAAGGAGGCAGATGTAGGTGAATCTCTGAGTTCGAAGATAGCCTGGTCTACAAATAGAGTTCTAGGGCAGCCAGGGCTACAAAAAGAAACCATTTCTTGGGGTGAAAAATGGGCATAATGCCTTAGAATCCTAACACTAGAAAAGTGGAGGCTGGGAGACCCTTTGGGCTCAATGACCAGGAAGCCTAGCATAACTACAAACTTTCCAGGATAATGAAATACTCTGTCTTGGAAAACAAGACAGTAAACTGTCCTGAGGAACAGTAGCCAAGGCTGACTTTTGGCCTGTATATGAAAGTGCAAATATATGTACCTACAAGTACACACAATGTGCCTTACAAAAAAAAAGCCAATACCCAAGGAGCCTGTATAACTGATACAGATGCATTATTCTGGATCATTGCTGCAATGAAAATCCAGACATTTTAAATTCTCTTAATACTATTGGTTGTCACAGAGCCAGGTTAGATAACCATATCATTCTCAAGTTCTGTTTATTCAAGTCCCCTCAGTACACTTGAGGTAAATTTGGACTTGGAGTTGTGTAAGACTTAGGCAGGCACGTCCAATAGGTCTTTGCTATAAGGTGGCATGTGTTATGATAGTGGGCTCAGTGTATCAGGAAATCTAGACAATTTTGAGGAGGGACTAAAAAGTGGCTGAGTTCCAGAATCCTCCCAATGTGTCTGATGAGATATAATTCTAAAAACACAGGAAAGCCAGGGTTGCTCTTGTTCTAGGCAAATGAAGTACATGTAGAGAAAACCATTGCACTTGAAATAGAGGGATGTGAGAACACATTAGATGGGTACAGGGTAGCAGAGGTATGAAGTTCCTAAGACTTCCAAGGTGAGAAAGATTTATAATAAACAGGTTATGGCAATAAAGAGGAAGGGTGGAGTCAAGGGTGAGTCTGTGATTTCAAATGTAGACATAAGGTATATTTGGGGAAGTAGCTGCATGCTCCAGTATAGTTTGATTGTGGGAAGGAGTTTTTAAAACAACAGCCATGCAAACTGGCTACTGAGAAAACCTAAAATGCAAGGAACAGTGGCATTCTCTGGGTCTTCAAGAAATGATTCCCTAACTCTATGTCCATGCAGTTATTGATGCCCAGGGTACAAATAGGTAATGAAAGAAAATGATCCACTTGTGATTTTGATACATATTCCCTGACCTAACATGTGTTCAACTTAGCACTTTCAGTGTTAGAGTGATGATGCAAAGGGGATCTGTGTTCATAGGAACTACATTTTGATATGTAGAGTTTGACCCTTTTATGGACCAGTAGTAATTGTGGCAGGATAACAATGAACTACTAAGCATTGGCGATGAACTGCAGCTACTGTTTCATCTCTGGATTACCTAGGGAGCCAGCATGCTCTGCAGTGCACTGAGTAGCTGCCAACATGCTCTGCAGGGGACTGTGTGGGGAGCAAGCGTTCAGCAGGCCAGTTGATGTCCAAGCATTTTCAGCATAGAAAACAGGTTTAAAATACTCATCATGGTACTTGAATGGCACAATGATGCTTTAGTTTTTAAGCTTATGTCACTATAGGCAATTTGTAGCTTGAGAGACTGGTAAATATGTAGAACTCAAAAGAAAGAGCCCTGCTCTGTTTTTGTGAGAAACTTAGTGAGGCTGTAAGGTTAGCTCATCGGTGGGTATACTCCTTTAAGCATGTGGGAGGGCCACTAGAATGTGACAGAATGTTGGATCATAAAGGTTTCCTGGCAAATCTGCTTGCATTCTGTATCCTGGTATTATGGGCCAAGGACCAGAGAGAAGCTTCGAGAATGGGTTAACATGGGGCATTACAGTCTCCCAAGGTAACTATGTCCTAAAACTTTAATGACAACATTTGATTCGCCTAAGCAAGTCATAGCCACACCTCTGGAGGTGTGCCTACAGCTTTTACTGGTTACCAAATTCAAGATTACGTAATCATCAGAGAATGTAGTCTGTGGAGGAACAATTCAAAGTCTTCTGTTTATGAATACTCTCTATCCTAAGAAGAAAAACTATGAAACAAAAGATAATAAGACTCACAATTATTCATCAAAAGGTGAGTTTGCCATTGTTAACTTCCTTCAGGATGGTGATAATCCATTTGTTAGAGTAGACTTTGTGATGATTGGATTTCAGTCCATCTTTTTTGAGGCAGCCGCCCAACATTAAATATGTGATATCTTCTAAAAACCCTGCATACACAATGACAGTTCAGCATTTAAACATTTTACTACTCTGTTCTGCGATTAAATAAGTGATGAACCTGGGAGTTTCCCACAATCATGTGGGAGTCAACTGAGAGTCAATTGTGTGGAGTATGGTAGACCATTTCATCCTCTGATTATGTTGTTATTTGATTATTAAAATAGGACATTAGATAATCCATGATCATTGGATTGTGGTGACGTGATGTGGGAGGCAATTATTATAGACCTTCCTAATATCAATTATGTACTTAAAATATTAAATTTATCATGACAGCATCGTTCATGAGCCTGGTTTGGAGCCACCTTAGGGAACTGGATGATGTTACATGAACTCATTATTTGATTCTTCAATTATATAAAACAATGGTTATGTCCTCTGTTACACCTGGAATCTGGTGCCACAGATCATCTAATTACATAATTAATGACTTTAAATTGACATTCTGTTTTAATCGCCAAGATAAAGTAAATATGTGTATAGTTATGTAAATAGCAATCATCCATTCCATGAAGAGACCTCTAACGCTCCCTCTTGTGGAGTTAATGTGCAATGTCATCACATTTTACGATTCATTGACTCAATTGATGTTGATGATATCCTTCATGACTGGAGTCTGGCCATGCTTCCCTGCCAGTAAAATGCTACATCCCCTATTTATTGTTACAGTTAGCTTTTACTGACTTATTTAATTCTTTAAATTATGTAAACGACAGACAGTGCCATCACTGATTACGGTTAGGGTGCAAAAATCTGTCAGGGACAAGGTTAGGAAAGTTGTAGACACGGGCAGAGCATTTTCTGAATGATCTATGCATCTCCCAGAGTACGAGGGATGCTGGGTGATTGAGTCCAGAAGGTGGCATGGTGCCCTCTGAGAAGTACAAGGACTTCACCAAGGCCGACACGGTGGTCTGGCTGTTGACTACCTGCTCTTCCTCCACATCTTCACATCGGTTGTGATCTACCATGAGAAGAAGGAGTGGCACTAGGAGGTCGGCACCATCACCAAGACCTGTCAAATTGATGAAGACTCAGAACACAGAAGAACATCTCTCTCTCAGCTATGCTATTGATGCCCCTGCTGCAGCCATCTTTTCAGCTGTTATCAACATTGTGGCTATTACTGCTACGCCAAGATTGGGCCCACTATCTCACTTCCTGCCACACCACAACAGAGATTCAGGCGCTTGTGATGATGTCAGGACAACAGAATTCATCAGGCAAGACAGTATGATTATCTGATGATTAACTGATGGCATTTTAAAAATGCGTGATGACAGCATACAGTTTCATACCCTGGCAAGTCTGCCCAGGAATTGATGATACAAAAAAGGTCAACGGCTTACATATTTAAAGGTGTAATTATTAAACTCTTTCATTACATACTCTGTGATCCCTGAAATTTGGTGCCACCTTGTGTGACTCAAGTGTGACAGACGATCTAACTATCTGATTATTTCATTATTCAAATCTGTCTTTTTCTACTCCAGGGAGAGTGGAGTCTGTATCCACCCTGTTAAATTGTATCTTGTGAATTCTTTCTTTCTTTCTGTCTTCCTTTCTTTATTTAAATCAAAATTCATATCATTTTGTTATCTCTCTACGGGTGAATTATGAGAAATTATCTCTTTATTCATTCATTTTTGGTTCAAATCTATGATTAAGAACTCAATGTCTCTTCAGGATTGAGCAATCATTTAGGCTTCACGGATAAAACACCATCCACTTGTTTCAGGTTTATTCATTTCATCATAACAATCAGTCATTATGTATTCAGTGATCACTGGATTTTTGAACCTCCTTTGGGGAGACCTTTATACCAGACAATGCTACACTTACTTCTTTAAATTTTAAACTATAAAATTAAATAATAACTCATCATTTAATTTACGTATTTAAAATACAGGTAATGTTATGGACCCTAAGTCCCTTTTGGAGTCAGATTTTGGGAGTTCATGATGCAATATCATCTCATTACTTCATCATTTAGCTATGTAAATAGATCTTTACATCAGCGATAGGTTTAGGACTTTGGTGCCTTCTCGTCAGTGTTATTATAAAAGGCCCACTAATTCATTATCAATTTAATTTTTTAAAACATCATTATTCCAGGAAGAGATCAATCTGACTACTCCATGTGGGATTTAAGTGTGCACCACCATGTCATTTTTCAATTATTTTTCATTATATATTAATTTTTTAAATCGATGAAGATGTTGTTCTTCTAGACTGGAGTCGGGCCAAACCTCCATGGAAGTTAATCACATGGCATTATTTAATTATCTAAGTACTACTTCCTTGACAATCACTGGAGTTTGGTTCCATCTTTTGAAAGTTAAATATGGAGGACTATCCAATTATTAACTTATTTGATTGCATAAGTAATGATGGTGTCATCTGTCATTTGGCTGCTGTGGGATTGACACAGCAGGAGATCAGTACCAGAAGCATTGCCCAGAGAATGGGGGACACTGCCTTATACAGTGATTACTGATTACATAATAGTAGATTTTAACAATCGAATGATTACACGATTTTTAAAAAACTGTACTGTTTCGCATCATCAGTTTCTGACAGGTTGCAACAGAACTGACCCTTGAAGAACGCAGTGACAACCGATTTTAAAAAATGAAATAACTGAATAATCTCCTGATCAGGGAATCTCATCTAATGAACACTGTCAGGCAGATAACATGACACACCACCAACAATATATAATTCTAAATAACCATATTATAAAGTGGGGTATATGGCTTAATAAAGAACAGTCAATTGAGGAATCCAAAAGTACTGAAAGAAAAATAAGACACTGCTCAAAATCCGTAATCATCAGCCTAATGCAAATCTAAACAACTCTGAGTTACCATGGGATCAAGCTACTCTAAAGGTAAGAGAATGAAGAGGAGATTATTTTATTTTCAATAAAGGGAAAAGGATTATGGTACAGGCGATTAATTGTATTGTTTCTGTTCTAGAAATTAGAAAATTGAAGCATAGAAAACAGTTTTTAAATACTCATCATTGTACACGAATGGCACAATAATGCTTTCGTTTTCATGCTTTTGTCACTATAGGCAAGTTGTAGCTTGAGAGACTGGTAAATGTGTAGAACTGAAAAGAAAGAGCCCTGCTTGTTTTTGTGAGAAACTCAATGAGGCTCTAAGGTTAGTTCATCGGTAGGTATACTCCTTTTAGCATGTGGGAGGGGCACTAGAATGTGACAGAATGTGGGTTCATAAATGTTGCCTGGCAACCCTGCTTGCATTCTGTATCCTGGTATCATGGGCCAAGGACCAGAGAACAGCATCGAGAAAGTGTTATCATGGGACATTACAGTCTCCCAAGATAACTATCTCCTAAAACTTTTAATGACAGCATTTGATTCGCCTAAACAAGTCACAGCCACACCTCTGGAAGTGTGCCTACAGCTTTTACTGGTTACCAAATTCAAGATTACCTACTCATCAGAGAAAGTACTCTATGGAGAAACAATTCAAAGTCTTCTGTTTTGAATACTCTCTCCCCTAAGAATTAAACTATGGAACAAAAGATAATAAGACTCACAATTATTCATCAAATGGTGAGTTTGCCATTGGAGACTTCCTTCAGGATGGTGATAATCCATTTGTTAGAGTAGACTTTGTGATGATTGGATTTCAGTCCATCTCTTTTGAGGCAGCAGCCCAACATTAAGTATATGATATCTTCTAAAATCCCTGCATACACAATGACAGTTCAGCATTTAAACATGTTACTACTCTGCTCTGCGATTAAACAAGGGATGAACCTGGGAGTTTCCCACAATGATGTGGGAGTCAACTGAGAGTCAATTGTGTGTAGTATGGCAGACCATTTCATCCTCTGATTATGTTGTTATTTGATTATTAAAATAGGACATTAGATAATCCATGATCAGTGGATTGTGGTGACGTAATGTAGGAGACAATTATTATAGACCATCTTATCATCAATTATGTAGTTAAAATATTTAAATTTATCACGACCGCATCGATCATGAGCCTGGTTTGGAGCCACCTTAGGGTGATGTTACATGAACTCATTATTTGATTATTTAAATTTATAAAACAATGATTATATCATCCATGACACATGGAATATGGTGCCACAGATCATCTAATTACATAATTAATGAATTTAAATTGACAATCTGTGTTAATCCCCAAGATAATATACATATTTGTATAGTTATGTAAACAACAATCCTCCATTCCATGAAGAGAACTGTAAATCTCCCTCTTGTGGAGATTATATGCAATATCTTCACATTGTATGATTTATTGACTCAATTGATGATGATGACATCCTTCATGACTGGAGTCTGGCCGTGCTTCCCTGCCAGTACAATGCTACATCCCCTATTTATTGTGACAGTTAGCTATTAGTGACTTATTTAATTCTTTAAATTATGTAAACGACAGACAGTGCCAACACCGATTACGGTTAGGGTGCAAAAATCTGTCAGGGACAAGGTTAGGAAAGTTGTAGACATGAGCAGAGCATTTTCTGAATGAACTATACATCTTCCAGAGTACAAGGGATGCTGGGTGATTGAGTCCTGAAGGTTGCATGGTGCCGTCGAGAAGTACATGGACTTCACCAAGGCCGGCGTGGTAGTCTGGCTGTTGACTACCTGTTCTTCCTACACATCTTCACATCTGTTGTGATCTACCATGAGAAGAAGGAGTGGCACTAGGAGGTCGGCACCATCACCGAGACCTGGAAAAAGGATGACGACTCAGAACACAGAAGAACATCTCTCTCTCAGCTATGCTATTGTTGCCCCTGCTGCAGCCATCTTTTTCATAAGTTATCAACATTGTGGCTACTACTGCTACGCCAGGATTGGGCCCACTATCTCACGTCCTGCCCCACCACAACAGTCATTCCGGCGCTTGTGATGAGGTCAGGCCAACAGAATTCATCAGGCTAGACAGTATGATTATCTGACGAATAACTGATGGCATGTTAAAAATGCGTGATGACAGCATACAGTTTCATACCCGGCAAGTCTGCCCAAGAATTGATGATACAAAAAAATGTCAACGGCTTACATATTTAAAGGTGTAATTATTAAATTCTTTCTTATATAATCTGTGATCCCTGAAGTTTGGCACCACCATGTGTGACTCAAGTGTGACAGACCATCTAACTATCTGATTATTTTATTATTCAAATCTGTCTTTTTCTACTCCAGGGAGATTGGAGTCTGTATCCACCCTGTTGGTGTTAAATTGTATCTTGTGAATTCTTTCTTTCTTTCTGTCTTCATTTCTTTATTTAAATCAATGTTGATATCATTTTGTTATCTCTCTATGGGTGAATTATGAGAAACTATCTCTTTATTCATTCATTTTTTGTTCAAATCTATGATTAAGAACTCAATGTCTCTTCAGTATTGAGCAATCATTTAGGCTTCAGGCATAAAACACCATCCACTTTTTTGATGTTTATTCATTTAATTATGAAAATCTGTCATTACGTATTCAGTGATCACTGGAGTTTTGAGCCTCCTTTGGGGAGAACGTTGTACCAGACCATCACATCATCTAATACTACACTTACTTCTTTAACTTGTAAACTAGGAAATTAAGTAATAATTCATCATTTAATTTATGTATTTAAAATACAGGTAACGTTATGGACCATAAGTCCCATTTGGAGTCTGATTTAGGTAGTTGATGACGTAATATCATCTCATTACTTCACCATTTAGCTATGTAAATAGATCTTTATATCAGCGATAGGTATAGGACTTTGGTGCCATCTCATCAGAGTTAATATAAAAGGCACACTAATTAATTTTCAATTTAATATTTTAAAAACATCATTATACCAGGAAGAGATCAGTCTGACTAATCCATGTGTGATTTAAGTATGCACCACCATGTCACTATTAAATCATTTTTCATTATATATTAATTATTTAAATCGATGAAGATGTTGTTCTTCTTGACTTGAGTAAGGCCATTCCTTCATGGGAGCTAATCACGTGGCATGATTTAATTATCTCAGTAGTACTTCCTTGAAAATCACTGGAGTTTGGTTCCATCTTCTGAAAGTTAATTATGGAGTACTATCCAATTATTAACTTATTTAATTGTGTAAGTAATGATGGTGTAATCCGTCATTTAGCTGCTGTGGGATTGACACAGCAGGAGATTTGTACCAGAAGCTGTGCCCAGAGAATGGGGGACACTGCCTTATACAGTGATTACTGATTACGTAATAGTAGATTTTTAACAATCGAATGATTACACGATTTAAAAAAAAAACTGTACTCTTTCGCATCATCATTTTCTGAGAGGTTGCAACAGAACTGAACCTTGAAGGACACAGTGACCACCAATTTTAAAAGTGGAATAACTGAATAATCTTCTGATCAGGGAATCTCATCTAATGAACTCTGTCAGGTAGTTAAGTTGACACACCACCAACAATAAATAACTCTAAATAACCATGTTAGAAAGTGGGGTACAGGACTTAATAGAGAACAGTCAATTGAGGAATACAAAATGACTGAAAGATTCATAACACACTGCTCAAAATCCTTAATCGTCAGCCTAATGAAAATCTAAATAACCCTGAGAAACCATGGGAACAAGCTCCTCTAAAGGTAAGAGAATGAAGAGGAGTATATTTTATTTTCAATAAAGAGAAAGGGATTATGGCAGAGGCGATTAATTATATTGTTTCCATTCAAGAAATTAGAAAATTGAAGAATAGAAAACAGGTTTAAAATACTCATCATTGTACTTGAATGGCACAATGATGCTTTCGTTTTCATGCTTATGTCACTATAGACATGTTGTGGCTTGAGACATTGGTAAATCTGGAGAATTCAAAAAAAAGAGCCCTGCATTGTTTTTGTGAGAAACTCATTAGTTTATCGGTGGGTACACTCCTTTTAGCATGTGGGAGGGCACTAGAATGTGAAAGAATGTTGGTTCATAAATGTTGCCTGGCAACCCTGCTTGCATTCTGTATCCTGGTATCATGGGCCAAGGACCAGAGAACAGCTTCGAGAAAGTTTTACCAAGGGACATTACAGTCTCCCAAGATAACTGTCTCCCTAAAACTTTTAATGACAGCATTTTATTCGCCTTAAGAAGTCATAGCTACACCACTGGAGGTGTGCCTACAGCTTTTACTGGTTACCAAATTCAAGATTACCTAATCATCAGAGAACGTAGTGTGTGGAGTAACAGTTCAAAGTCTTCTGTTTATGAATACTCTCTCTCCTAAGAAGTAAAACTATGGAACAAAAGATAATAAGACTCACAATTATTCATCAAAAGGTGAGTTTGGCATTGTTGACCTCCTTCAGGAAGGTGATAATCGATTTGTTAGAGTAGACTTAGTGATTATTGGATTTCAGTCCATCTCTTTTGAGGCAGCCATCCAACATTAAATATGTGATATCTTCTAAAAACCCTGCATACACAATGACAGTTCATCATTTGAACATGTTACTACTCTGCTCTGCGATTAAACAAGGGATGAACCTGGGAGTTTCCCACAATGATGTGGGAGTCAACTGAGAGTCAATTGTGTGTAGTATGGCAGACCATTTCATCCTCTGATTATGTTGTTATTTTATTATTAAAATAGGACATTAGATAATCCATGATCAGTGGATTGTGGTGACGCGATGTGGGAGGCAATTATTATAGACCATCTTCATATCTATTATGTACTTAAAATATTTAAATTTATCATGACAGCATCATTCATGAGCCTGGTTTGGTGCCACCTTAGGGAACTGGATGTTACATGAACTCATTATTTGATTATTCAATTATATAAAACAATGGTTATGTCCTCTGTTACACCTGGAATCTGGTGCCACAGATCATCTAATTACATAATTAATGACTTTAAATTGACATTCTGTTTTAATCGCCAAGATAAAGTAAATATGTGTATAGTTATGTAAATAGCAATCATCCATTCCATTAAGAGAACTGTAAATCTCCCTCTTTGTGGAGTTAATGTGCAATGTCATCACATTTTATGATTCATTGACTCAATTGATAATGATGATATCCTTCATGACTGGAGTCTGGCCATGCTTCCCTGCCAGTAAAAAGCTACATCCCCTATTTATTGTGACAGTTAGCTATTAGTGACTTATTTAATTCTTTAGATTATGTAAACGACAGACAGTGCCATCACTGATTACTGTTAGGGTGCAAATATCTGTCAGTGACAAGGTTAGGAAAGTTGTAGTCAGGGGCAGAGCATTTTCGGAATGATCTATGAATCTCCCAGAGCAAGAGGGATGCTGGATGATTGAGTCCAGGAGGTGTCCACGGTGCCCTCCGAGAAGAACAAGGACTTCACTAAGGCCGGAATGGTGGTCTGGGTGTTGACTACCTGCTCTTCCTCCACATCTTCACATCGGTTGTGATCTACCATGAGAGGAAGTAGTGGCACTAGGATGTCGGCACCATCACCGAGACCTGGCAAATGGATAATGACTCAGAACACGGAAGAACAACTCTCTCTCTCAGCTATGCTGTTGATGCCCCTGCTGCAGCCATCTTTTCAGCTGTTATCAACATTGTGGCTACTACTGCTACGCCAGGATTGGGCCCACTATCTCACACCCTGCTGCCCCTCAACATAGATTCAGGCGCTTGTGATGATGTCAGGACAACAGAATTCATCAGGCAAGACAGTATGATTATCTGACGATTAACTGATGTCATTTTAAAAATCATTGATGACAGCATACATTTCCATATCTGACACTTCTGCCCAGGAATTTTTGATACAAAAAGAGGTCAATGGCTTACATGTTTAAAGATGTAATTATTAAATTCTTTCATTATTTAATCTGTGATCCCTGAAGTTTGATGCCACCTTGTGTGACTCAAGTGTGACAGACCATCTAGCTATCTGATTATTTCATTTTTCAAATCTGTCTTTTTCTACTCCAGGAAGAGTGGAGTCTGGATCCACCTTGTTGGTGTTAAATTGTATCTTGTGAATTCTTTCTTTCTTTCTTTCTTTTCACAAGAGCAAGCTTTACAGGTCTCTTCACGGAATGGTGGATTTTTGGTTTACATAACTTTATAAATATTTACGTTATCTTGGGTATTAACACAGACTGTCGATTTAAATACTTTAATTATTTAATTAGATGATCTGTGGCACCAGATTCCAGGTTTCATGGATGATATAATCATTGTCTTTTATAGTTAAATAATCTAATAATGTGTTCATGTAACATCATCCACTTCCTAAGGTGGCTCCAAACCAGGCTCTTGAAAGATGCTGTCATGATTAATTTAAATATTTTAACTAAAAATTGATATTTAGATTGTCCATAATAATTGTTTCCCACATCGTGGAATCCACTGATCATGGATTATCTCATATCCTATTTTAATAATCAAATAACAACATAATCAGATGATGAAATGGTCTGCCGTACTTGACACAATTGACTCTCATTGACTCCCACATGATTGTGGGAAACTCCCAGGTTCATCCCTTATTTAATCGGAGAGCAGAGTCATGAAATGTTTAAATGCTGAAATGTCATTGTGTATGCAGGGTTTTTAGAAGATCCTACATATTTCATTTTGGATGGCTGCCTCAAAAGACATGGACTTCAATACAATAATCCCTAATTCTACTCTAACAAATGGATTATCACCATCCTGAAGGAAGTTAACAATGACAAACTCACCTTTTGATGAATAATTGTGAGTCTTATTATCTTTGTTTCCATAGTATTAATTCTTAGGTGAGAGAGAATTCATAAACAGAAGAAATTGAATGTTCTCTGATAATTAGGTAATCTAGAATTTCATGACCAGTAAAAGCTGTAGGCAAACTTCCAGAGATTTGGCTATGACTTGCTTAGGGGAATCAAATGCTGTCATTGAAAGATTTAGGAGATAGTTATCTTGGGAGACTGTAATGTCCCATGATAACACTTACTTGAAGCTTCTCTCTGGTACTTGGCCCATGATAACAGAATACAGACTGCAAGCAGCATTGCCAGGCAACATTTATGAACAAGTATTCTGTCATATTCCAGTGCCCCTCCCACATGCTAAAAGGAGAATACCTAAAGATGAAGAAACCCTACAGCCTCACTGAGTTTCTCAAAAAAACAAGCAGGGCTCTTTCTTTTGGGTTCTACATATTTACCCGTCTCTCAAGCTACAACATGTCTATAATGCCATAAGCATGAAAACGAAAGCATCATCATTCCATTCATGTACAATGATGAGTATTTTAAACCATTTTTCTATGCTTCAATTTTCTAATACTTAGAATGGATACAATACAATTAATCACCTCTACCATAAACCTTTTCTCTTTTTTGATAATAAAATAAATCCTCTTCATTCTCTGCCCTTTAGAGGAGATTTATCCCATGGTTTCTCGGCATTGTTTAGGTTTGCATTGGTACAAGAACAGCCAGGGCCAGGGCTAGGGCCCAGGGCCAGGGCCACGGCCCAGGGCCAGGGCCTGTGCCAAGGAAAAAATAATGACAACAAGAATTTCTGCCAATAGATAAATCCCTGACTACAGAGTACAGTACCCACATCCTATTCTCAGGAGAAGAATTAAAAACAAAGAAAACACACCAACCTTTCAGTTGTGCTTATCAATCTTGCCTAAACAAATGATGGATTCTATTAACTTAGATCCATGAAGACCTTGTAAATAAATTTGTACTCTATGAACTGTCTGTATCTTGCAAACTTTATGAACTGAGAATAGTGATCTCAAGCTTCACTTTCTGTTTACCCTGTTATAAACCCCTCAGAATTTTAAGCCACTACCTTACTTTTCTGACAGAGTGAGGTCCCAGCTGGTTTGATTTTTACCAGTAAAAACCTTTTGCTTTTGCAGCCAGGAGTCACTTCCTTGGAAGTTGAGGAAACCAGTAGGCATAATATGTGCCATAGTCTAAAACTCCACATACAAATGGGGTTAATCTCTTGTTTTGCTACTGCAAACTCTCATGTCCCCTCGTGGTTTAAGGCAAATATGGACCTGCTGATGCCCAGATGGAACATAACATAGAAGAATAATTTAATATCTGTTCCTGCCACATGTATCATGAAACAGCATGAGGCATCCACATAATCCACACATTCAACATCATTCACACCCAGAAAGTTCTTTAGATCAGAAATTCCATTTGTTCCCAGAAACTCAACTTTCCTGAATCACGCCATTGTTGTGGGAGGTAGGAAAATCTTATCTCGGATTACTGAAGGAAGATCCCCATCACCTCTTTTAGCAGTTTCTAAACTTTGAGTAAATCATGTAAGAAAACCTGAATGTTGAATGAGATTTTCATAAATTGCAGAAGCCAAACTTACAGTTTACCAGTGAATGTTCCCACAAAAGAAAGCAAAAACTAATTGCATTATTCCAGGTTCTGTGCATGGACAGGGATGGTAGGATGAATTTCTCCATATATGTAATACATGGATTTATTATAATGTCTCATAGGCTTTAGTCCAGGTAGTCCAAACATGGCTGCTTAACAATGGGCACCTGAAGACTACAGCAGTTGTTTAGTTCTCCATGATACATGTCTCAGGCTGGTCATCATTATACTTGTCAAGTCCAAAGAAGAAAACTCTAAAGCTAGTAAGTAATAAAGTTGGTAGCCATAGCTAGGGGAAGCAGCAACAGAAGAAGAGCTCCTCCTTCAATTCCCTTTAGACATGCAGTAGACCACCAGATGGTGTGACTCATATAAAGGTGTATCTGATTCTTCCTTACATGTTTTGTTTTATTAATGTGTTTCATTTTTGATTACTGACAGCCTCCTTAGTTGTGATATTAAACATGTGCACTGCCACCAAGATGGATCTCATCATCTAATTCCATATAAAGCTTCCCTGAGTGGCTTTGACAGTTCTGGAACACATTCTGCCTGCCTGTCCCATCTGAAATCCTATACGGGAACCCATTCCAAGTTGTCATGGGTACAGAGAGCTCAAATGACAACTATGGTCCATAAGATATTATCTTTCCTACCATAGGTTGTCTGGGCCTTTATGGTTACCTTATCTCCTATCTAAAAGCAATATATTTGGGCCCATAAAGGCTTATAGACACCCTTTAGGCAGGGGATACATGCAACTATGGGGTTTCTTAACATAGATAATATGTGTAGTTATGGAGTGTCTTTAGTATTAGGTGAAATAATTCCTATTTACTCTTTATATATATTCATAGGACACCTCTGCCATTGACCGACCATTGGTTGACTAAATTCTGACACGAATTAAATGGAGCATTCATTATCTGTAGTGAGATGAGCACCTTGGCCCTGCCTGTGGCATAGACCACGCCCATTGTGGGGTGGAGACAGGGCCAGATGTGAGGAGAGGAACGAAATTTTGAGGAGGATACTGGGAGAGCTCTCTTGCCTGCAGCACAGGAACAGCTTCCTGGGACCAGGAACCTGCTGGTGTTCGTTTTTCTATAATGTAAGTTATTTCTCCCTGAATAAACATCTATTCAGCCTATTTTTTCTCCTGATGCTTATCGAACGTCAATATCTGGTGTCAGAAGCAGAATCT
Organism: Phodopus roborovskii; assembly: GCF_943737965.1. Lineage (NCBI taxonomy): Eukaryota > Metazoa > Chordata > Mammalia > Rodentia > Cricetidae > Phodopus > Phodopus roborovskii. Next base: position 16,832 of record NW_026126096.1, on the reverse strand, counting down.
GGATTTTTACCGGACCTGGTTTTCACCAAGTCGGGAGACGCTGCTCACTTCCCACACCATCACTGAATGAGCAGGGTTCCTTGCCTAACCAGGTGGATATACCACACCTTGTGGGACATTTGCCCTCTGCCCTACAACTTTATATCCACTGTGGCACTGAGAAAGTACTCACTGCTTCTCATCTTTTGCCTATTCCCCACTTTGCATTTGCAGCTGTGTTGCACATGGCGCCTGCCCAGCTGGTGTGTTTCCTGCTGCCCAAAGGCGCCAGTAAGTGGCAACACCTGTTAGCCCTGGGGGGGGGGTCCTAGAAATTTGCACAAAGCTCCTTTCACTCATGAGTTTAACAAAATTTTGCTTGACTTAATTTGTTAAGAGCTATTCTGAGGCAGAACAATCAGAAGGATTGTCTGCTGCTGGATGCAATTTGGTGGGACACCGCCAGGCACTACCACCACAAATTGAGATCAACAACTAAAACCATCAAAGTTCGAGGACAGCAGAATTATACCTAAGGTAATTGCAACATTCTTCGCCATTTAAGATGATATAATATGAGATCAATTGTTCCATACCTAGGGTGGATAATCTTATGATGCAAGACTTTAGAAATTCTTTTACTTCAAATATAGAAGGAATTTTAACATAAGAAAAATCATGGCTTAACCAATATATACATTTTATTTGTAATAGCAATGGGAATCAACATTAAGATATTCTAAATGGTTTGAGCTTAAAGCAAACAATAAGAAAATTTTAAAAACCAACAGAGACTTAGTAACAGGGGTTCAAAATATGGAAAATAACAATAGAGAGCTAAAAAACCAAATGCAGAATATTGAAAATGAAAATGGAGAGCTGACAATTTGAATGAAAACCTAGAAGGTTAAAAAAAGTTTAGAATATTGAAAATGACAATATTAGAAGGCAAAACATAGAATGCTTAGAAAAACATTTCAGTCTATTGAAAATGGCAATCGAAAGATGAAAAACAGAACAGAAAACATACAATGTTTGGAAACAATTGTTTAGAATATTGAAAATGAAAATGGAGAGCTTAAAATTAGAAGACAAACATAGAATACTTAGAGAAAAAGATTCAGAATATTAGACATGCCAATAGAGAGCTGACAGGTAGAATACAAAACATGGAACATAAGAAATGACCAACTAGAAAACAGAATTTTTTTATGTGTAATGCTTCAAAAAATCAAAACAGAAACAAATGCAATGCATTAACATACTGACAGGAACAGCTGATTCCTGGTTGAACAGAGCTGCTAATAAAGTTAAAACCTGGAACATCTGATGCAAAGACTAGCAGAATCTGTTCCATGTCTGAGGATTAATTGAAAGCTAGCAGACAGAACTTCGTGTCTGGAAGGCAGTTTACATTTCATTCAGATTTTATCTAAGAATGAGAATATTAAAAATATGGAATCTTTAGTAGTTGTAGAAAGCAAGGGACTTACTGATTCAATGAAGTCTCTAGAAAGTTATGTGATTCATTACCATACACTCAAAGACAAAATACATATATAAGATATTCACTTCAGCCACACACCTCTGAGTAAGAGTCACTGATAAGAGGAAAAAGGAAAATAGAGAAGGAGAGTATTGTCTATGATAACGATGTTTGAGAAAATCAGAGAAAGACACTAAAGGTAATGTAAAATGATATAGAGGTTCAAAGAAAAGTAGTAGAAAGTTCATAGGAAGATGTAAACTGTTGTGTGCTCTGATATCTACAAATATAAATTTAAGATTAGTAATATGTGTTAAAAATTTTGACCATGCCAGGTTAATTTTTTAAACGTTCCTTTATTTCTCTAAAGAAATCTATATGTACTTGTTAAAAAGTTTGCCTCTAATATAGCAAGACCAGCCATTTGGGCAAATACTGTTCTTGTCTGTACTGTTTGACTTTATGCTTTATGAACTGGACATGCAGGACCCACAGGAAAGTGACTCTGATACAAGATGGACATTGCTACAGAGTTCCTTCTTCATGAAAGTGTCTGCTAGACATTCTGCAGGATGTGGAGAAAGTGACTGACAAACTGCCAACACAGGTGGGACATTTTAAATGTTTTGCTTTGCTGAGAAGTCTGCCAGACACACTATGACCTATAGACTGGAGATGGAACATCACAGAAGAATGTTGGAACTGACCTGGTGAGTTGTCTCTTTCAATTCTAGAGTTTATATATTATCCTTATATGTTCTTTGATGGACTTGAAGACTGATAGTTAAGGTTATAGTTTTCCTCCTAGTTAGAATTAAAGTTACATATAGGACTTTAGACTCATAAAGATAGGATAGATAAAAGAATATTTTCTTTAAATATTACTAAATGTTAAAGGACTGAAATAAAAAGTCTATCTGTGATTCCTGTTATAAACCTAAGTTTTATTACAAGAATAAAGAGAACACAAAAAGGGTTTAAATGTTTTGGGGTCTAATGCTAACAGCCCTCAGGTCAAAATTCATCTCTGAGCTCTGGTCATCTGATTAAGATGATGAGAAAATCAGATATCCTTTTAATGTGATGATATTAATACTGTTTTTTTGGCTAACAGTGTTAAAAATTGAAACTAATTAAAAGGTTACAATTAGTCACACTAGAAATTAACATAAATTTAACAGTCACCCAGGTCATAATGTGTTTGAAGATATAAAGGGCACTTTATTTTTGATATCACAAAAAAGACATTATCCAGATGTGTAATTTTTATGAAAACATATTTAAATGTTTAAATTTATAAGGTTACAGGATATTTGTGCTTTTAATATATTGTTAATGTTTGTGCTATATCAAAGGGCTAAAATATAAGATCACAGCTGTAAGCTCTATATACTAACCAAAGTTGAGATGCTCATTTTTTTTATGATACAGAAGGCAATGCATCCTTGTTTTTGCTAAGTTTGGTAAGTGTAAAATATTTACATAAATTGAGTCACATAGATGTTTCATGTTTCCCTAAAAGGAGTTCCAAATTAAAATCAGTATTTTTAAAGCTAAACCTGACAATACGAAGTTCTAGTTTTGTAAATGCTGTTTCATCTATTGTAAAATGTTAAGAAACTCAAGTTACTAGCCATTCTTATAAATTAACTGTTGAGTATAATCAAACTAAATGTTAATGAATAATAACAGGGATAAACCTCACTCTGTTGCCTATACATGTTCTAAATGATTAAAGTTAAAACAAGTACCTGAGACAAAGTTGTCTGTTCATATACATGTAGAAAGGTTTCTAATACTATAGAGATCTGTATAGAATAAGGCATTTAATTGTTAACTAAAAAGCTGTAATAATATCAGACAAAGAATCACAGATCCTAACAATGACCCTAGGCCTCTAAAGAAGATTATGGGCAGCATGGATTGTTACGACACTGACCAGGGAGCAAGATGCTCAAATACCATGTCTACTGCCAGGCAGGAACCAGCTTAGTCTTTGTAGATGCTGAGAAAAATTATTTGCACCACCTTTGCCTCAGACAAAAGAAGGTCAGTCTTTTCCATGTCTCTCTTCCACAGAGAAAAGACAAACAAACAAACAAAAAACCTCTCATATTTTGCATTTAGTGAAGAACCCTCCCTCAATCCCATACACAATTGGTTATGGCAAGAAATATAAAGAATGGTCCCTTCAGTTTTTTTAGTAGATTGAACAGTTAATTAACTATATCCTTCTCACATCTGATAGTTTTGATGGCTGGGCTAACCATAACTTTGTCATCTTAGCAGTATTAGGCAACATTAATATGGCTCTAAATAAGGATCTAAAATCATAAAAGTCATTTTTGAACATTTATTTATTAATTTTGCATACAGTGTTCTGCCTTCATTTGACTACATTCAAGAAGAGGTAGTCAGATCTCATTACTTATGTTTGTGAACCACAATGTAGTTTCTTTTGATTGAACTCAGGACTTCTAGAATATCAGCCAGTACTCTTAACCAATGAGCCATCTCTCTAGCCCAAGAAATATGTCTTAAAATATATAAAATTAATTTCTGATATAAAAATTCATAGCTTAACTTTTAATCAAGTTCTGATAAGCTAATCTAGCAGGGACTCCCCGCTGTTTAGTCACAAACTCAATGTTTTATGATTTATGTTGGGGTGTCATCGAAGTGTAAATATGAAGGATATTTCCTCAGGCCTAAGACACCACGGACCAGTCTATACATCGCTCTCTCTTGACAGAAGATAAATGTACAATTTTTTAACCCAAATCTGTAGTTTTTGCTAGGACTCAAAGGCATAAGTACATTCCTGCTGTTTTACAGATACCCAATATCTACTTTTTCTATAATAAGATTTCAGAACAGAGTGGTGATGATAATATATCTCAAACTTATGTTCTAAATTTAACCATGTCTCAGCAGATTTGTGCTTCTGGCAGATGAGCATCAGTTACTGACTACATTCTGCTCTAAACACTGCTCCGGACTTACTGTGAAACAGCACAGCCAATGAATCTTCAACAGGGTCTATAAACTAATGCCTCTGATAAATGTGCAATTTGCTCAATTGCGAAGCCCCCCCCTTTACTCCTTTTTTATTTTTGTTTGTTATATAGCATTTTAGCCATCTCATGCCCAAGAAAACACTGCAAATGTAAACAGGAAGTAGTACAGAAAAGAATACATTTCCCCTTTTTCCTGGTTGAGATGCTATATCAAAGTAAACAAAAGTAAACTAATATACATAGGAGGCAATGTGAGTAACCTGTACACAAAAAAAAAAAACACCAGAAGTCTTTTAACAAATTGAGGCCCAAAAATGGGCCTCTAATTTTGTTGCAAAGAGGAAATGTGATGGAAAAATTAATAACTAAACGTTATAAAATTACGGCTTATTGCAACAAGGAAAAAATAATGGGAACAAGAATTTCTGCCAATAGATAAATCCTGTCAGAGTACAGAACCCACATCCTCAGGAGAAGAAGTAAAAACAAGAAAAAACCCCAAACTTTCAGGTGTGCTCATCAATCTTGCCTAAACAAATGATTGAATTATTAACGTAGTTCCATGTTGACCTTGTAAATAAATTTCAACTCTATGAACTGCCTGTATTTTGGAAACCTTGTGAACTGAGATTAGTGGTCTCAAGTTTCCTTTTATGTTTACCCTATAAATATCTCATAATTTTTAAGCCTACCTCACCTTTTCTGACAAAGTGAGTCTCATCGTTTTATTTTTCAGAAAGTCTTTTGCTTTTGCGCGGAGTCTTCCTTGGATTGAGGAAACTAGTAGGCATAATAGTAACAAGCTGAAGGGGCTTTATAGAGACTCCAGGTGATAGCTATTGAAAATCAAACCTCTGTTGTGCCAGCAACATGCCTGTACTACTTCTTGCTTATTTTAGCAGAGGTTTCTAGTGCAAGTAGGTTAAAATATAGACAATACCAATAAAAGGAAGTGGGATTCAGGAAATGGACTTTATCAGAAGCATCGGTTTTGTGACTCGTTGAGTTTCACTTTAGCTGGCTGGTTTACAGTAAGAGGGAGAGCATATAGAGGAGCAAGCTGATCAGCAATTGATACTCATCTACCAAGAGCACAAACCATTGAGACATGTTTAAACTGGGAACAAAGGTTAAAACTATGTATTTAATTGGAAGTCTTGGTTCCTTACCTTTGGTGATCAGCAAGAACATAAGACCAGAGAAAATTCCATCCTCAGGATGGCTGTACCCATCTGTATTACTTTTGATCTGGGAGAAGTAATTAAAAGCTTTATGACATTTGACCCTCTGAAGCCTATATGAACTATGTTATATAAAGGAATATAAGTTTTAAATATATTATCATCACTAATCTGTAACAGAAGTCAAGTGTACAAAAAAGTAGGTTTTGGGTATCTATAAAACAACAGGAATGTACTTATCTTTTAGGTCCAATCAAAATTTACAGATTTTGGTTGAAACCTTTTTCTACTATCAGAGGATTCATGTCTCGATTTGTCACTCGTTCTTTAGGCCTAATGAAGCATCCTTCATATTTACACTTAGATGGCACCCAATATAAATCATAGGCAGTTGAGTTTGTGACTAAACAGCTAGGAGTCACTATTTTATTAGCTTGATCAGAGCTTGATTAAGTTATGCTCTGAATTTTTATATTGTAGATTAATTTTTATATTTTTTAGAGTATAGTCTTGGTACGAGATGTGGCAGAGGTTCAGAGTACTGGTTGCTCTTCTAGAAGTCTTGATTTCAATCCCCAGCCGTTCCTATTATAGCTCAGAAACATTTATAACATGATTGGTATCCTCTTTGGGTAGCAGCCATGTATACAGGCAGAACACTGTATGCATACTTAATAAATAAATGTTCAAAAAAACTTATATGTCTTTGCATATTTTTAGATCCTTATTTAGGAGCCATATCAGGTCTACTTTATTGCCAGCTCACAAAGTTTTAGTTAGTCAAGCCAACAATAGAATTAGAGATTTGAGAAGGATAAATTATATGATACTTTTGAATCTATTAAGGAAATCACAGGGACCATTCCTTATATTCTTAGCCACTGTCCAATTTTCTATAGCATTGAGGGAGAATTTTTCACAAGTACATAATGTGAAGGTGTTTTTTTTTTTTTCCTCTGTGGAACCTGATTGGAAAAGTCTACTTATTTTTTCAGGCAAGGTAGACAATTTTCCAGTACCCTGTAGCCTCTCTACACAGTCCAAGTTTGGTCCTATCCTGCTGCAGGCTGTGTTTCAGCATAATGCTCCTGGTCAGTGTCATCACAATCCATGCTGCCCCACAATGTTCTTTAGAGACCTTTCTTTGGTCATTGTTAGTTTTGTGATTCTTTGTCTGAAATTATTACAGCATTAGTTAATATTTAAGATGCTTTATTCCACAGATCTCTGTAGTATTGGAAGTCTTTCTAGGTAGGTCTTAATAGACAACTTGGTTTTCAGTTACTCGATTTAAGCTTAAGCATTTAGAACATGTACAGAGACAGGTGAGATTTATTTTTATTATTAATCATTAATACTTAGTTTCACTATAACCAACAGTTAATCTATAAGGATGCCTGGTAACTTGTGTTTCTTAACATTTTATAGTAGTTACCAGCTTTTATAAAAGTAGAACTTTTTATTGTCACTTTTTAGCTTTAAAAATACTGGATTTTAATTTGAAACTCATTTTAGGAAAACATAAAACATCTATGTGACTCAATTTAACTAAATAATTTATGCTTACCAAATTTAGCAAAAACAAGGATGGATTGCCATCTGTATCATAAAGAAAAAATGAGCTTCTCTGCTTTTGTTTAGTATACCACAGTGTATGGCTCAGTCTTAAATTTTAGCCCTTTATATTTAAGTACAAATATTAACAATGTCATAAAGCACAGATATAATGTAACAACCTTCTGCATTTAAACATATAAAAAACTGTTTGATAAGGCAATTAAACATCCTGTACTGTCTATTCATAATATCAAATAATTTTAGCAACCTTTATTTCGTTAAAGCCATTGTCACCTTGGTGCCTATTAAGTTTATGTTAATTTTCGTGTTGATATTGTAACTTTTAACTAATTTCAATTTTTAACAGCTTTGACATATAAACAGGAATTAATGTCATCTACATTAAAAAGGACATCTGATTTTCTGATAATCACAATTTAGTGACCAGTGCTCAGAGTTAGAGGTTCAGCTAAGGGCTGTTATCCTAAGACAGCAAAAATTTTTTAATCATTTTTGTTTTAGCTCTATTCTGCAATAAAACAGGTTTCTAACAGGAAATATTTATAGAACTTTTTTAGAAAGTACATAATGTTTTTCTTGAGAGAAATAAACGGAACTTTTAAAACATTATTCTGGTATGGTCAAAATTTTTAACTCATATTCCTAATCTTAAATTTATATTTGTAGATGTGAGAGCCCACGCAAACGGTTTCCATCTTTCACGACCTTTGGCTAGACTTGTCATAGAACCTCTATAACTTTTTACATTACCTTTAGTCTCTCTCGATTTTCTCAGACATCCCTAGCGTAGAAATGTCTCTCCTTTTCCTTTTTCTTTTTCTATCAGTGACTCTTACTCAGATGTGCAGCACACAATGAAATCTTATTTATTTATTTAATTCCTGACTCTACCATTCTTATATTGGTGCTTTCCCCTGAGCTTCTCTGTACCCTCTGCTCTCTTAACTGTTGGCTCCATTTATGGATTTTGTGGGTTACACGAGATCTTCTTTTATGTTATCTTTCAGTATTATAATTTTATTTTTTATCTCTTTTCCACTCGTCTGGATCTTGTCAATCCTTTTTCCTGTTCTACATTTATATTACCCAGAGGAATGGAATCATACTTGTAACACATGAAGTTCCTTCTGATGTTCTCTGTTCTGCTTGATGAGTTGCATCGACCTATAAATCTGCAGGCCACTTGACCTGTCTACTAGACCACTGTTATCTTATTTTGTCTTCTTTGCTTCAGACTGATTGTAACAAGTCTGCATATAGCTATCACTTCTAATTACCATATATTTTGTTATATTTATTTTTTTTTTAGTTGACACAAAAATCTTTACCAAAGTTGTTCTCCCCAACACCACTCATCCTCCACCTCCCCAATCTCACCCCTCACCCCTTTTTCCTATGGTCACAGTCACTGCCATCTGAGAGGAGGGATGGACGAGGGGCTGGTTCTATCATTAGCCCCTAGGGATTCAGATCTTCTCTCCTCTCTGACTGCCCACCACGTGGCCCAATGCACCTAGACCTTCAGCAACCCAGCATGGATCCTGGATGAGCATGGCTTTAGGGCTTCTGTACCAGTAGGAGCCTGGTGCTGTTTCCACTGGTGTTCTGTATTACCAGCAGCCTGTAAGATTCTGGCCTGGGAGTATTTATTTTATTTTATTTTTTAATTTTTCTTATTTATTTTTATTTCACATGTGGATCCATTTCCCTCTTCCTCCCTCCCCTCCCACCATTTACAGCTATTCCCCCTCCACATGCACCCTTACCACTCCCTCTGCTCCCAGCTCCCAACCCATTTCCACATGTATGACAATGCCATCCAGGTGTAGTCATGTAGATCTGTCAAGTCATTTGAAGTAGGAACTAGGACTTCTCTCCTGTTTCTAGGTTAAGGTAGTACTCTCCATGGGGGATGTGTCTGCAATGACCTTTGGTGCACGAGGAATACATCCTGGTTGCACTGTCTGCAGTTCCTAGGACTACTCATTCCTTCTAGCTGAGACCTATATTTAGAGAAGACTGAGTCAATACCATGCTGGATTCCAAGCTATCAGTCTGGGTGCCTGTTATTTGCTCCTTGTTCAGGTCAGCTGTCTCTGTGTGTTTCTACAACCTGGTCTTGTTCTGTCCATCTGCATCTGGATTCTAGTTAAACTCAGTGTTTAGGTTTGGGTGTTTGCTTCTGTTTCCAACAGCACCATAGGAGGGCTCCATGATGGTGAATATTTTAGTTGTTGATCTCACTATCCAGGAAGGGCATTTATGGTAGCCTTTTCACAGTTGCTCAATTTGTTAGTTGGCAACAGTCTTGTAGGTCTCTGGACTTTTCTTTAGATTCACTTTTCTCTTCAAAACAATACTGGCTCCCTCTTTTATTCTCTCTCTCTTTCTGTCTCCCTCTCTCTCTTTCACTCACTCTCAGTCTCTCTCTCTCTCTCTTCGCTTGTATTCCTACCCTGACTCAATCTTCCTAGTCGCAATTTCTTTCTCTCCTTCTCTTTCTCCTAATTCTCTCTACATTCATTGACCCCCCCCACCTCCCATGTGCTCTGGGGGACTTGTCCCATCAACCTTCTGTGAGCGACTTTATATGAATCTCTTAGAATACACCTTGTATCCTAGTTCCTCTGGTTGTGTGAATTATAGGCTGGTGATCCTTTGCTCTAGGTCTAAAATCCATATATGAACGAGTACATCTATGTTCATCTTTTTGTATTGGGTTACCTCATTCGGATTGTTGTTTTTCAAGTGCCATTCCTTGCCTGCGAATTTCAAGATTCCATTATTTTTTTTCCGAGTAGTATTACATTGTGTAGATGTGCCACATCTTCTTATCCATTCTTCAAATGGGATCATCTGGGTTGTTTCCAGTTTCTTGCTAAAGCTATTAACATAGTTGAACAGATGTCTTTGTTGCAGGGATATGGATCATTTTGGTATAGTCTAAGGGGGATTGCAGGGTCCATTAGTGAACTAACTCCCATTTTTCTAAGGAACCATCATACTTATCTCCAAAATGGCTGTACGAGTTTGCACTCCCATAGCAGTAGAGGAATGTTCCCTTTCTCCACATCTTCTTTGGTATAACTTGTCATTGGTTTTTTTTTTTTTTTTTTTTTTTTTTTAATTTTAGCCATCCTTTCAGGAGTAAGATGTTATCTCAAAGTTCTTTTTGATTTGCATTTCCCTCATAGCTAAGGATGTTGAACATTTTCTTAAGTGTTTTTCAGCTTTTGGTTTCCTCTATTGAGAATTATTTCTTCTGTTCTATACCCCATTTTATTTTTGATTTTATAAAGTTTTTTTCAATCAACACTTCTATTCTTTTTCATTTTATATAACCAAGTCAATTTAAATAATAACAAACATTTATAGACAATATTTGGGGATTTAGGTGTTGATCTTTCCAAACTACTTCCTGCTGGGTAAGGTGCGCTGTCATGGGGATTCTATGAAGATGCAGGAAATCTGGCTGTAGTCTGAAAAGGCTGCTTTGTCCACCTGTTTTGAATGTAGGATCACCTGGTATTTTCTATCAGGTGGGGTCTGGCTTGATCAGACCACATTAGTCTGGAAGGAATGCACATCTTTTCATTTTCTGTGGAAAAATAATAGAAATCCTTTTTCCCAGTAACATGTCCTTGAACTTAATTTTGAGTCAAAGCATTTTTAAATTTAATTTATTATTTTACATGTTGATCCCAGTTTGCTCTCCCTCCCTCCATCCCTCTCTCCTTCCTTCCCTCCTTTTACCCTCTCTTCCCTCTCACACTGCCTCTAACCCCAATTCCATATGTAGGGGAATCCACACAGTTGGGGTCATGTAGATCTGACAGATCATGATAGTAGGGACTAGGGCTTCTCTCCTGTCTCTAGATTGAGCAGTTATCCCTCCATGGGGGATATGTTCACAGAGTCCTTTTGCACACCAGGGATACATCCTGGCTCTCTGTCTGAGGTCTCTTGGGCTTTGCTCAGTCCTTCTGGCTGAGACCCATATTCAGGGGGCTGAGTCAGTCCCATGCTGGCTTCCCAGCTATCTGTCTAGTGGCCGTTAGCTCCTCCTTGTTCCAGGTAAGCTGTCTGTATGTGTTTCTGCAGCATGGTTTGTCCTCTCCATCTGCATCTGGGTTCCTAGTTAGGCTCAGTGTTAATGTATGGGTGTTTGATCCTGTTTTCAACAGGCATTAGTTGAGGCTCCATGGAGAAGTTGGTTGTTGATCTCATTATCCGGGGAAGGGCATTTATGATAGCCTTTCCACGGAAGCTCAGATTGTTAGTTGGAGCAGACTTGTAGTTCTCTAGACCTCTCTTTGTGTTCAATTTTATCTTCAAACCAATATAGGTTCCCTCTTGTATGTTCTCTGTCTCTGTCTCTCTCTTTCCTATTTCCTATTCCTAACCTGGCTCAATCTTCCTGTTCGAAACATGATTTCCTTTCCTCCCCCTCATTTTCTCCCTACTTCTCTCTCCATTTGCTCCCCCCCACACTTCATCTGAGCTCTGGGGGACTTTTCCTTCCCAGTTCTGTGAGGGACTTTATGTGAATCACTTAGAATACACGCGTATCCCAGTTCCTCTGGTGATGTGAATTATAGGCTAGTGATCTTTGATCCAGGTCTAAAATCCATATATGAGTGAGTACATACTGTGCTCCTCTTTTTGTGATAGGTTTCTCATCAGGGTGTTTTCTTCAAATTGCCATCCACTTGCTTGAAATTTCAAGATTCCATAATTTTCCTAGCTGAGTAGTATTCCATTGTCTTAGATGTGCCACATCTTCATTAACCATTCTTCAATTGAGGGCATCTGGATTTCTTCCAGGTTCTTGCTATTACAAAGAGTCCTGCTATGAACATAGTTGAACAGATATCTTTGTTTCATGGATGTGAATCCTTTGGGTATATGCCTAAGAGTGGGGTTGCTAGGTCCTGTGGTGCACTAATTCCCATTTTCTGAGGAACACCATACTGATCTCCAAAATGGCTGTATGAGTTTGCACTCCAACCAGCAGTGGAGGAGTGTTCCCTTTCTCCACATCCCCTCCAACATGAGTCATCATTGGTGTTTCAAATTTTAGCCATTCTGGCAGGAGTAAGATGGTATCTTAAAGTTGTTTTGAATTGCATTTCCCTGATAGTTATGGATGTGGAGCATTTTCTTAAGTGTCTTTCAGCCTTTTTGATTTCCTCTATTGAGAATTCTTTCTTCAGTTCTGTACCCAATTTGGCCCTGGCCCTTGCCCTGCACCTGTCCCTGGCCCTGTACCTGGCCCTGGCACTGGCCCTGCACCTGGCCCTGGCACTGGCCCTGTACCTTGCCCTAGCCCTGGCCCTACACCTGGCCCTGGCACTGGCCTTCACCTGGCCCTGGCCCTGCACCTGGCCCTAGCCCTGTTGCCCTGCACCTGGCCAGGCCCTGCTCCTGGACCTGGCTCTGCACATGGGCCTGGCCCTGGCCTGCACCTGGCCCCCCCCCTGCACCACAGCCTGGCCCTGGCCCTGGTCCTGGCCCTGTACCTGTACGTGTGGCACTGCACCTGGCCCTAGCCCTGTTACTGGCATTTGCCCTGGCCCTGGCCAGCCCTGTCCTTTGCCATGGCCCTGCACCTGGCCCTGGCCCTGCACTGGCCCTGGCCTGCACCTGGTAATGGCCAGAACTGCCTATATCAGGGCCATGTCCAGTGCCAGGGCCAGGAACAGAACAGCCAGGGACAGGGCCAGTGGAAGGGCAAGAGCAGGGCCAGGGTGGGAGCCCGGGATTCAGGCAGGTACAAGCGCCTGGCCAGTGACAGAGCGAGGGTGAAGAAAAGCGAGGGCCAGTCCATGGCCAAGGCAATAACTGCCAGGGCCAGATCGTTCAAGGCAAGGGCAGAATGGCCATGTCCAGAATTGCCATGGCCAGGGCCAAAACGTCCAGGGCATAGCTACCATGGCCAGATCGTTCCAAGGCCGGGCCAGAACAGCAGGGACAGAAAGGCCAGGGCCAGGGACAGACCGGCCAGGTTCAGGATCAGAACAACCAGACCCAGTTCAGAGCAAATGCTTGGGCCACAGCAAGGAAGGAAAGTCCAAGGCCAGGGCAAGGGCCAGGGCCAGGGCCGTAGTGGCCAATCAGCAGGGCTAAGTCCAGATCAGCCAGGGCTAAGTTCAGAATGGCAGGGCCAGAAATCCATGGGCAAAGGTCTGAAAGGCCAGGGCCAGAATGGCAATGGCCAGGGCCAGGCCAGAAAGTCCTGTACCAGAACCCAGAACCTGGGAGGACCAGGTTACGGCAAAGAAAGAAGCCAGAGCCAGAAAGGCAGTGCTAGAATGTCCAGGGCAAGTGCCAGAATGGCCATGGCTTATATGACCTGGCCAGACCCAGAGAACCAGGGCCAGTATGGGAAGAGCCAAAATGACTGGGTAAGTGTCATAATGGCCAGGGTCAGGAACATGGCCTGGGCAGTGTGAGGGGAAGGACAGAACAGCCAGGGCCAGTGTGAGAGACCAAGGACAGAACAGCCAGTGCCAGGGCCAGGCAGGGCATCAGAGGTTTAAGTCAGAATCGGCAGGGCCAGAAATTCCAGGGCAAAGGCCAGAAAGGCCAGTAGGCAGGGAATGGCAATGACCAGGGCCAGAAAGACCTGTACCAGAACCAGGATCTGAAGCGACCAGGGTCAGGACAAGAAAAGCCAGAGCCAGAAAGGCCATTGCTAGAATGTCAGGGCAAGTGCCAGAATTGTCATGGCTTGTATGACCAGAGGGCCAGGCCCAGAGCGGCCAGGCCAGGGCCAGGGCCAGGGGCCAGGGCCAGGGCCAGGGCCAGGGCCAGGGCCAGGCCAGGGCCAGGCCAGGGCCAGGCCAGGCCAGCCAGGGCCAGGGCCAGGGCCAGGGCCAGGCCAGGCCAGCCAGGCCAGGGCCAGGGCCAGGGCCAGGGCCAGGGCCAGGCCAGGCCAGGGCCAGGGCCAGGGCCAGGGCCAGGGCCAGGGCCAGGCCAGGCCAGGCCAGGCCAGGGCCAGGGCCAGGGCCAGGGCCAGGGCTAGGCCAGGGCCAGGGCCAGGGCCAGGCCAGGGCCAGGGCCAGGCCAGGCCAGGGCCAGGGCCAGGGCCAGGCCAGGCCAGGCCAGGTTCAGGGACAGTGACAGAATGGCCAAGGACACAACCAGGGTGGTAAAGGCCATGGCCAGAACGTCCAAGGCCATAACTACCATGGCCAGATCGCTCAAGGCCGGGCCAGAACAGCAAGGGATAGAAAGGCCAAGGCCAGGGACAGACCGGACAGGTTCAAGGATAGAACAACCAGACCCAGTTCCAGAGCAAGTGCTTGGGCCACAGCAAGAAAGGAAAGGGCCAGGGCCAGGGCCATGGCTAGGGCCAAATCAGCCAGGGCTAAGTCCAGATCAGCCAAGGCTAAGTTCAGAACGGCCAGGGCCAGAAATCCATGGGCAAAGGTCTGAAAGGCCAGGGCCAGGAACGAAAGGGCCAGGACCAGGGCCAGGAAAGTCCTGTACCAGAACGCAGGACCCGAAGGACCAGGTCTAGGCAAGAAAAGCCAGAGCCAGAGTGTCAGGGTACTAGAATGTCCAGGGCAAGTGCCAGAATGGCCTGGAGTGTATGACCAGGCCAGGCCCAGAACGGCCAGGGCCAGTACGGCAAGAGCCAAAATGACCTGGGTAAGGCTTCTCTGAACGGGCCAGGCAGGAACATGGCCAGCCATGTGAGGGCTAAGGACAGAATAGCCATGGCCAGGGACAGGGCTTTCAGCGCCAATCCTGCACATTTGCTTTGTATTATATAAAGCAATTCATATTGGGAGGAAATTGTTAATAATTTAACCACCTAATTACCTGATAAGTAATGAGCACTCACAATATTGTGTATTCACAAGTTAAGATATGTTTGGTAAAAGATTTGATTTAATTTTAATTATGTAGTGTCAGTGCATGTATTTGTGTTTGCTCCCACTTGCTCCAAGAATTTTTAGCCTTTGTATTATTATTCTTGTAGCAGTAACTACAGAATTTTGTCAAAATCATAACATAGGTCCTGCATGAATATTCTTGACTTTTCAATATTCATATTCTAACTTGTTTCTATCGTTTTCTCTATCATCTTGATATGAAGTGATAGGGGAGAGTCTATGAAGGAGGAAATCAAAATCATGCAAACAATTTGGTGAAGATGTTAGCCATCATACTTTTCTTTTAATTTCAATAATCTTTTTTTTTTTTTTTTTGTGGAGTACGGTTCTTACTAAGTTCCTTACACCCAAGATAAATGACAAACGGGTCAGCCCTTCTGATAAAATCTGCAACCCAAGAGAGAGAAAGAGAGAGAGATAGAAAGAAACAGAGACAGACAGATTGACAGAGAGAGAAAGAAAGACAGCATGAGGAGGGAGAAAGGGAGAGGAAAGAAATAATGGGAGCAAGAGAGACAACTCCAAGCTTCCACCTTCTGGTTTCACACTGTACCAAAGGCATCTCATATAAGACTGGAAAGAAAACCTCCACTATGACTGGTGTCTATGCTTAGAAGCTCTGATTGGCTAACAAATCCTGAGTTAGGAATAAATGGCAAAAGACACAGAACTTGAGGGCAGTGGTTTGGACCAGGACTAATGTACATTTCTAAACTCTTTATAGATACAGAAGCCTAAATCTTGTCACAACAACCCTGCCTCTCTGGTTATGCATATCATGGTTTAAGCATGGCTTTTTCCTTCTTCCCAGGGATGACATGAGAGGAAGGATTCAGGAGTTTGTGGAATCGCTTAGCAGGAGGTGGCTGATAAGGTTTCCCCATTAACATCCTGTAGACCATCAACTGTTCCTGGAGAGATGGACAAAGCAGATTGTGCAAAGCTTCAAAGCCTTGTTGTTGAGCTGCAGTTGTAGAGAGGATGTTCAAGTCCTGGCAGTGTTTGGTAGCACTGTTCCAAGCCCTACATTCACTGCTCAAGGGGCACTCCCCTGATTCACTCTCAGTTCAAACTTCACCTGAAAGGCCTGCCATTGTTTCCCCATAGTAGTGGAAAGGGACAAGGTCTCCTGAGAAAATTGGCAGCACGATGGAAGGGAGAGTTAGGAGAAAAGAGAAGGGGAGAAGGAATGGGAAAGGAGAACAAGAGGCATCAAGAAGACTGAGTTTTGGAAAGAATAGAGAGAGCAACAAAAGAAATACCGTACTAGATGGCGATATAATATGTGGTAAGAGAAATCTGGCACTAGAAAATGTCCAGAGATCTACAAGGATCACCCCAAATAAAAATATAAGCAATAGTGGAGAGACTACCTTAAATGTCCTTCCATATAATGAGATTGATATCTACCTTATAGGATATTCTAGAGCCTTCGTCCAGTAGATGAAAGAAACAGAAGCAGACACCCACAGCTAAGCACTTAAGTGGAATCCTCCTGGAATCCAGTTGCAGAGAAAGAGGATTGATAAGTACAGGGTTCAAGACCAGGCTTGAGATACCCACAGAATCACCTAAGCTAAAACAATGTCAGAGGTCATGCAATTTCAGTCTGACAGTTGGGAATCCTTAATATGACTGACCTAAACCCCTAAAAGTATCTCATTTAGAAGGCCTCGTAAGTGTAAGGGAT